>NW_006399788.1:9870368-9884974 GCF_000299155.1 Elephantulus edwardii | reverse complement strand
GGGTGACCCTGGAGGACATTATGCTGAGTGAAGTCTTTCAGTCACAAAAGAACAAATACTGCATGGTGCCACTGTTGTAAAACAGGACTGACCTCAGAGTTGAGAGAGACTGAGAAAGATGGGTTCAATAATATATACTGCATTGAAACAGATGAGGGAGAAAACTATTTAAGAGGGATATGTTATTAGGTATTTTTGTCATGACAGGAGTCCAGAGCAAAGGCTGTATAGTGGAGTGCACCTGGAGGGAGGGATTGTAAAATAATGAAAGACGTTTTCTTTCACTTCTCCAAGAGGGTAATGTCTGGTGGGGGGGAGCCTTGGGAGGGGACAAATCTACAACAATGAATGAATGGAAATCCAAAATCTCTGTAAATTTTCTTTGAAATTAATAATAAACTTTTAAAAAAGCAAAAACAAAAACAAAAAATCCCCTAGAGATCACAAGAACAGCATATTCAGCTCTTCCTAACGGTGATGCAGTCACTGAGCCTCATTGTGCTTGAGGTTGCTGTGAGTCTAGGGCTCACTCAAAAGCTCCTAATAACAATGTGTCCCCAGAACTTCTATAGACAATGATAATACAGCAGTGAATTAAACTAACTTGTTTCTGGCCTTATGAATCAAGATGAGTACGTAAAATACATAAACTCTGTTATAAAGGAATAAGTGCCTAAGAAAAAGAAACAAACAAACAGAAAGCCACACAACACAACAGAGGAAGGTGGAAGGTACCAAGATCTTTGTGTACTGAACAGGATGAAAAAGTTAAATTAAGTACCATGACAGGCCTTTTTGAGACAGATATTTGACTAAAAATCTTAAGAAAGAAGTTATAGGAAAGATGACTAAACCAGGCATGCTCTTGTTAGGTTCCATCTGGTCAACTCCAACACATACAATTCTATGTCCAACAGGTCAAAACTTTGTTGTTCCCTCTCTATCCTCAACCTTTTCTGTGCATAAGCTTGTTGAGGTATCAGAGGTGTTCATTCTACACCAAGAACTTTGATATGGATAGTAGTAGTTTGTCACCATGTGGTTTTCTACAGTATGCACAGGAGAAGTTATAGGATTTCTTTTTTCACCATGTTATTAGAGAAAGATACTGATGAGATTCATTCCTTAAAAGCAAACTCCTTGTTATGCCTGAGTTTGTTATGGTTCTTCTAGGATATATTTGGAAAACAACAACACAAAACACCAGACTGAGTGTGTGTGTGCGTGCGTGTGTGTGTGTGTGTGTATGTATAATGATTCTAGAATAGGATTTTTCTTAAAATCTACTCTCAAATATATATAGGCATATTCTGTATATTGTTTGAGACTTACTTTCCAGTGACATCCATGACACATCTTCCAAAGGTACAGGTACATGGGAACTCATCATGCTGTAAGCCGAGGTTATGTCCCAACTGATGGGCTATTCTGTTTGCAACTATATTTATGTCAGGTAAGAGATCCTGATTAAAAAAAAATAGTACATCAGAAACTTATAAAGAATAGCACACTATATTACATAATGCTTTTAACTAGTGGTTGAGTCATCTGATTTCTAGCTACCACCAAGAACTTCGTTAATTTGATTCTCTAGCACGCAGTTTCTTTAATTATTCAGAGAGGTTAGAAAAATAATCTTTTCTGTGACTCTAGTGCTCGCATTTTGAAATTATACTCCTGGCACAATAACAACCATTGTACTTATATAGTTGCTGTTTTTAGGTGCCATCAAGTCAAATACAACTCCTAGTAACCCTTTGAACCACAGATCTGAACCTTGCCTATATTGTGCCAACCTCATATCTCTCTTATGCTCAAGTCCATTGTCGTAGTCACTATGTCAGTCCTGGTGGCAGAAGGCTGGGATAGATATGTGTCTTCTTTCACTGATCTCTCCTCTACTTTTTCCAGCATGATTTAATTTATAGATCATTTATATAGGCTCTTTATAAATTGCTAAAAATAATAACTAATACTCTCCTACAATAATAAATATTGTACTGCAAACTCAAAGGTTGTGGTCCAAATCTACCAGCTCCTCTGGAGGAGGAAGATGCACAATTGGCTCCTGTGCAATTTATTGCCTCTGAAAAACCCACTGAAAGGTCAGTTATGGGAGGATTCCAACTTTGTTATTCCAACAAAAACGATGCTGTACCAGATATTCAAAAGGAATAAACAAATAAATTGCCTGGTTCTTGTTTTCAATTTATTGTCTAATATAGTAATGTTAAGAAATCATGAAAAAAGAATTTTAATTATGAGGAAAATATGAAATTTGGAAAGTTAAAATCCAACCTCACTTTTTACTTCTGGCTGTATTCTATTTCCTGTTCTGTAGTCATGTTGACATTTTTTTTTCCAAAAAAAGGTTTGAATGTAGGGTCTCTGTAAAGCTAATACACCCTATTTCAGCCATTCTTCTTACTAATATAAACATTAAAATGTGTCCTGTACTACTTATAATGTTCCAATTGTGATAATGATTATTTTATAATATTAGACTGATGCTAATTTATTTTGCTAAAATGCCATAGACAAATGCACATACATAGACGTAAGACTAATCGTATAATAAACAGATTACGTAGTCATTAAATAAGTATTCAAGTTCATAGTCTTAACAAAAGTGAACTAGGAATAAGAATTATTAGACAAAGGCAGTAAAGAAAACAATTCCAAATCTTGAATTTTTTAAGAAACTCTTACATAGCGTTGTTGGGCAGCATTAGCTAGATAACTGGAGATTTGAGAAAAGATGAGATAAACAAAGGGAGCTACCAATTTGTAGGACTAATGGTTTCTGAAAATAAACTGCAAGGCTGTCTTGATGTGATATATTAAGTTGTTTATCTGTTTTCTATCTGTAAAAGAATAATTGTCCTCATTTGTTAAATCAGCCATTAAGCATTGTATACATTACACGTCCTTAACAAATAATTGCCTTTTGCATAGTAAAGTCTTCCTAATCTTTAAATGTTAATCTATATATGGTTTTCTTTTAAACTTGCAGTCTCTATATGAGGGGTTATTTTTATTACTTATCTATAATTCTTAGAGATTATTTCTATTCAACAACATAGAAATCAGTTGGACAGAAAGTGACGCTACCCTCAGGCCTGGTTTTAATTGTTTTTGGTCAAACATTTTTCAAGGTAGTATAGGCCTGGTCTGTCCACTTGCTGTACAGAGGTAACTGGTGGTTGCTGTGAAACTGAACACTGTGACACTGATGTGTCAAATATGATAATGGTTACACATGGTGGACAGTGTTTGGTGGTGCACCCTGATTAAATTAAGCTTGGAAGCACGAGAGGCATCCACTTCTGAAATAGCCTGCCTCCAGAAACCCTATGAACTTGGAGAAACGATGAAGGTCCTACAATTGTTAAGGTCTTTCATTCATAGGATCACTATGAGTCTACAAATTGACGGCACTTAACAACAACAGTTGGTAAAATAAATGTGACAGTGTCTTTATGCCATATCTTGGTGAGAATTTATGATGCAGAGCGTTCATAACTCCTTTCAGTAAGATCCCACAAATTACCAATATCTAATGCAATTTTTTAAATTGAGGAATATAAAATAAATTAAACATAGCCCACCTTAACAACACTGGAAGAGGAATAAGGCAGACACATGCCACTTGGGTAAGAAATTCCTTGAGCATTTGTGTAGAGCCACTTCCCACTGCAAACAAGATACAAATACAATCTTCAACCTAAGTTAATGGCTTATCTAACATAAAAATTTAACTTCTGTGAACCACCAGTAGGCTAATATCTTTTCTTTAAGTCAGAATGTCAGTGCCTCATTATTTCTAAAGTTATTGAATTGAGAATGACCTTTGTTGAGACGGAGCTAATTTAAACTTGTTATATATTTGAGCCACTAAAAGACCCAATACACTCTTATTTTCAAATAATAAAAATTATTTCATCCATAAAAATAAAGAAATAAGATTAAATTCCCACTTTGCTTGACTCCACTCTGTCTTGCACTCATCTCTAGACATAACTTTCAAAGAGACAAGTAAATTTCAGAGAGAAAAATGCAATGCAGTGAATGGGCTCAATACCAAACTTTTACTCCACTGATTGTCCTCCAGGCAATTCTGACTCATGGTACCCTGTGTGTTACAGATGTAGAGCAGGAGTTACTCCATTGAATTTTCCTGGAGGCAGTCATTACAGGAGCAGTTTGTCAGGTCTTTTTTTCTGAACAACCGTTTGGTGGATTTGAGCTACTAATCTTTAGGTTGCACCACTTGGTTTTTTTCCAACATTTAAAATACTTAAAATGAATGAATAAATGCAAAAATAAATAAGTGCTTAGATGCAACAGGTTCAACGTCATAATTAATAGAGCTTGAATTTTTTCTCAATCCTAGAAACTTACAGAATATTTGATATCATTATAATCAAGCATTAAGAAGAGTTGTAAAATGAAAACAGAACTACTTATAAATTATCTTAAAATAGATAAGGTATGCTGTATAGAGTCAAGTTTTATTTGTTTCAAGAAGAAATTTAGATTTTGGTCACTATAAAAAGAGTTGATCACAGGCTCAAATAATTCAGCTGTTATCAAGTTGAGCCCTCCATTGGGTTTCTGAGGCTGTAAATCATAAGCAGAGAAGACATCTTATCCTTCCCTTTTGGTTAGCAGTGAATCATGCTAGAGATTATATAATCAAAGCAGAGAGCCTATTTAAATCATTAGCTTTTTGGATCAAAGTGATAGTCTTGAAATAGTTTTGATATCAATAAGATATACTTGAACATTTACTGTTGGAATCTTCCCATCTCTGACTTGGTATTTGACTAAATATAGAGGTTTTCAACAACAAAGTCTTTCTGGACTTTGGAGATAATCAGAGTAGATCATTTATGGTCATGACATACCAGCAAGGGCACAATCTAGGGCCCAACTTGGCTCATGATCACTGCAAACCCATGGCATGCAAGATTATGGTAATGTCATAGTACCGCCTTGTGATTTATAAAGGACAAAACACATAGTCTCAAATATAACCAGATGGTATTTCCGTTGTACTTCTAACTCCACACTTCCTAATTGTATATGTCCTATTGATGAGAAACACAACTGCCCTGAGTAAAAGACTGTTTATGGAAGTAAACTTATATCTGTTTAAATGTTTCTGGCCTTACTTATTATTTTAAAATATTTGCAGAAAGAGTGGATTATGAGGCTCTCTTTACTCAAAACAATGAATGTTACAGCAATATTACACTATCCTTCATCTTTTATTAATTTTGGACATTCCAGTGTGTCAGAGATGATAAAAGACAGCACAGGATAGGGTAAAGTTCAGGTCTGATGTTCATAGGAGTGGCTATGAGTTGTACTCAACTCAATGACACTTAACAACAACAACAACAACAGCAATGCATGAATGAAGAATCCCTGGTGGTGTAGTGTGTAACATATTTGCTAACTCAAAGGTCAATAGCTCAAACCAACTAGTCAAGCCATAGGAAAAAGGTAGTTTCTTCCTGTAAATAATATATAGCCTCAAAACCTAATGTCACTATGAATTGGAATAGATGACAGTTTAAATTCACATTTTATTTAAATAAAATGTGGCAATATGCTTTACTAAATATTCATATCCTTGGAAACCATATGGGCAGTTGCGCAGTAGGAGCTTTTTATGAGCCAGAATTACCTGGACAGCAATGGATTTGGAATTTGGAATGCATGAATACCCAATTCAAGCACGAATCTTCTTGGTTATGTGCTATGGGCGATCTCAGAAGCGCAATTTAGGAATATTACTTTGAGTGAGGAGCTCCAGTGGCCTTGTGGTAAGGAGTTGCATTGCCAATCCAAAGGCATGTGGTTCAAATCCACCAGCTGCTATTCCAGAGAAAAATGAACAATATCATCCCGTGTGCTTTACAACCTCTAAGAACCTATTAGAAGGTTAGCTGAGAGGTGGCTCCAACTCAGCAGCACATAACAAGAACAAGAAGAAGAAGAACAACAACATTATATTTTAGAGTCTGGTGCAATCTTATCAGCCTGAAAAGGTATTAGACCTGAACTATGAGCTCAGGTATGTGTTAACTCGCGTATGTGTTTGCAACTCTTAGAAGAAACATTTTTAAAGTTTTTTTTTTTTCATTGATCAAGTAGATACCATTCTAATAGAGTAGCTTTGAGTATATCAAAAGAAATGCTAAAAAGATTCCATTGCTTCAAAGTTTTCCCCACAATTAAACATTCTTTGAGACAACTGAAACATGACTTAATACATAGGTCAGCTACACAGTTATTTACCATTTCCCCCTGGGCTAAATTAATCTCCTTCCATAAAGATTTACAGCCTTGAAGCTGGATGAAGGGTGATTGCCAATTGAACCAACTAAAAAACAGTGGCTTTGAGGGTTTGATGAACTAAATATGGGGTGTTTTGGAATGACATTTTTTTAATCTCTTAGACATTCACAATCTGTTAGTCAAGATAAATAGAGAACTATTACTTGAGAAGATTAAACCATGATATGGTTTTTTTAGATCAGATTATTATACCGTGGGTGGGTTGTATGACTGGTATTTGTAAGCACTGATGAGCATTATCTATTGAGAGAGTAAGGCATGTTTCAAGAAACGTAGGTCTTCATTGAATTTTGCAAGAGAGAAGTAGAGCATTAGGGCCTGGAATGATCAAGAGGGTGAGAGCATTAACATTTGATGGTATAAATGAAGTAATTTAATTCTTAAACTACTTTGCTTACCTAGTGGTATTTTCAACTCTCCCTAGAAATATTGTTCCAAGCATTTTTGGATAATCTTCAGCAGAATCTTGCTTGCATGTGATATCAATGATATTGTTCGATAATTTCCACACTCTGTTGGGTCACCTTTCTTTGAATGAGAACAAATATCAATCTCTTCCAGTTAGTCGGCCAGCTGGCTGTCCTCCAGATTTCCTGGCACAACTTAGTGAGCACATCCAGGACAGTGTCTGCTTGTTGAAATAAATCAATTGGTATGCTATCAACTCCTGGAGCCTTATTTTTAGTCAATTCCTTCAGAGCAACTTGAACTTCCTCCTTCATCACCACAGGCCCTTGCTCATATGTTATTTCATGAAATTCCTGTATGTCAGTCAATTCCTTCTGATACAGTGACTTTGTGTACTCCTTCTATCTTCTTTTGATACTTCCTGGATCATTTAACATTCTACCCAAACTATCCTTAAGTATTGTCACCGATGGCTTGAATTTGTTTTTCAACTCCTTCAGCTTAAGAAAAGCTGAGCAAGTTCAGCCCTTTTGATTTTCTGACTCCAGCTCTCTGCACATTTCTTTATAGTATCTTGCTTTGTCGTCCCAAGATGCCTTTTGAAATTTTCTGTTCAGCTCTTTGATTTCTTGATTTCTTCCTTTAACATTGGCTTTTCAGCACTCTAATGCAACACTCAGAGTCTCATCTGACATTCACTTGGTCTTTTCTTCTTCTTCTTCAGCCTTTGTAATGATCTTTTGCATTCTTCGTGGATTATTTTCTTGATATCCTCCCAGAGCTCATTTGGTCTATGCTCATTGGTGCTCAAGGCCTCAAACCTGTTCCTGAGATGGTTTTGAAACTTGAGTGGGACCGACTTAAGGTCAAATCTTGGTTTCCGTGGACTTGATTTAATTTTCCTCAACTTCAGCTTGAACTTGCATATGAGTAGTTGGTGGTCTGTCCCACAGTCAGTACCCGGCCTGGTTTTCACTGCGGCTATTGAGCTTCTCCAGTGAATCTTTCCACAAGTGTAATCGATTTGATTCCTATGCATACCATCAGGTGAAATCCATGTGTATTGCCTGCGTTTATGTTTCTTATAAAAAGTATTTGCAATGAATACATCATTGAATGTGCAGAACTCTATCATTCTATCTCCAGCCTCATTTCTCTCACCAAGCCCGTGTTTTCCAGCTACTGATCCTTCTTCCCTGTTCCCAGGTTTTGTGTTCGAGTCACCTTATTATCAATATATCTTGATTGCATGTTTGATTAATTTCTGACTGCAAAAGTTGGTAGAAATCTTCTATTTCCTCCTCTTTGGCTCTAGTTGTTGGTGCATACATTTGAATAATAGTGGTATTCACTGGACTTTCTTGTATATGTATGGATATTATCCTGTTGCTCACCAAATTGTATTTCAGGATAGATCTAGAAATGACTTTTTAAATTATGAAATCAACCCCATTTTTTTCTCAGCTTTTCATCCCCAGCATAATAAATTATATGATCATCTGATTCAAAATGTCCCATGCCAAGCCATCTCATTTCGCCAATACCTAGTATGTCAATATTTATGTGTTCCATTTATTTCTTAACCATGTCCAATTTTCCTACATTCATGCTTCTCACATTCCATGTTCCAGTCACTAGAAATATGCATGTATCAGATATTTTCCCTTCCTGGTGTTAATCACTACACACAAAATTTTGGTGACTTAGTGGTAAGGAGATGCTTCGCTAACCCAAAGGCATGCTGCTCAAATCCACCAGTTGTCCCTCTAGTGATAGTCGAGCAGTCACTTTCTGTGTGATTAAGTGCCTCTGAAAACCCACTGGAAGATCAGCTCTGAGTCAGTTCCAAGTTGACATAACAACAAATAACCAGCGCTAATCGACATTCTCTCAGTTTCTCACGGACATTATACAGGAGGCTGGGCTCTCTGAGGAGAAATGTGGCATCAGGATTGGAGGAAGACTCATCAACAATCTGTGTTATGCAGATGACAGAACCCTGCTGGCTGAAACTGAGGAGGACCTGAAGCACTTGCTGCAGAAAGCCAAAGACTGCAACCTTCAATATGGATTGAAGCTCAACATTAAGAAAACAAAGATTCTCAGTACTGGACCAATTGGCAGCATCATGATAGTTGGTGAAGAGGTTGAGATTGTTAATGGGTTTAGTTTGCTTGATTCCACAATCAACACTCTTGGCACCGGCAGCCAGGAAATCAAAAGACAAATTGCAGTGAGAAAGTTTGCTGTCAGAACCTCTCCAAAATATTGAGGAGTAATGATGTCAATCTGGAGCCTAAGGTGCACCTGATTCAGGCCATGGTCTTTGCAATTACTTGCTATGCATCAGAGAGCTGGACAATGACCAGGAATGATGGAAGAATTGATAACTTTGAGCTGTGGAGCTGAAAAAGAGCATTCATTAAACCATGGACTTCTAGAACAAACAGGTTCATCCTAGAGAGGGTGAAGACCAGGCTTCTCTTGGAGAGAAGGATTTTAAAGCTTCATCTGACATACTTTGGGCATGTTGCAAAGAGGGACTAGTCCTTGGAGAGGGACATCATGCTTGGGAGGGTTGAAGGACAGAGAGGAAGACCCTCAATGAGATGGATTGATTGGGGAAATGGGAGTAAGTGTGCCAGAGACAATAAGATTGGCATAGGCTAGAGCAGGGTTTAAGACTATTGTAGATAGGGTCACTATGAGTCTCAGGCGATTTGACAGCACAAAACAACAACATTGACATAGAATAACTAGGCCATTAGAGCTTTCTAATAAATTTTGGTGGTGTGGTTGTTGTTGTATGTTATTAAATTCGAACTCTAGTTGACCCTCCAGCAGGTTTTCAGAGGCAGTTAATCTCATAGGAGATTGCCCATCTGCTCCATGAGGTAGCTGGGGGATTTGAACTATGTGCCTTTTGGATTGCAGCAGACTACTGGTACTTAAATTTTTTTTTAAATCTAGATGATATTTTGCCATCATCTCTTACTCAAAAATTACTTAGTTTTTTATGAGCTACAATGTGAAGGAAAGATAATGTAAAAGACAATGAATAAAAACTCTGTCAGCAAACAATTTTTTTAAGTAAATTACTTGTTTTATAATTTTTTTACTGTTTTGCATACAAAATATATATGAAAATTATACATTATTTTTCACACAGGATCTTTCCTCTTACTTTTAAAAATGGCTTTAAGAATTTATTTATTATTTTTTATTTTAAATTCATGTCAACTGTACAGGAAAATAGAACAGACACATACCTGAGCAAAACAGCATGGTCAAATGTCTTCTTTTTCTTAAGGTTTATTTCTTGCCAAGATGAAAAACTTATTAAAGTAGTTTCTATATTTGAATCTACTTTTATTTGATCTCCATTTATCCATACTTCAAATCCAACCAATGTCACATAAATGTTCAAATATTTATAAATCTATTTTAAAAAGGAAAGGTTTTTCACAAAGTTAGTGTGTTAGAAGGAGTTTGTTTAATAACCACGTGCCTTGGACAAAGATATAAATTCTCAACAATACCAATTGGCACAGGACAATGAGATTGAGTATAGTGGAAACTGAGAAGATTCTGTGCAAAAGCATAAATAAATATTACCTGAAAATCTTTTTATCATGTAAGGTGTGACTAGTGAAATGAAATGTATGTGTGACTCATACCTTAATTTTTATATAGTTTTAAGGCACATTTTGTGGTTAGAAATCAACAGTTTAAATTTATTTGAATATCAATTGTATTTACTTAATAGTCTCAGAACTCTCATTCATTTGTTGCTATAATGTTTTAATAATTTTTCCCCAATTAGTCTCTGATGAATTTTTGCTTTTTGGCCAGCCTCAGCATTAGAGATAAAGATATCTAAAATGTGAATCATTTTTAGTTTGATTAAAATTTTATGAAAGCTTACCATATTGACAAAATTGACCATTCCCAAAATTCTGTTCCTTAGTTTATCATGAGGATGACTATTCCTGCGATACTGAAAATGTAAACACAAAATTAAAAAAACGTTAATAACCAGCCAAAGATATTATCAAGAAAGAAAACTAAAGACCACTCTCTCTCATGAATATAGACACAAAACTCCTTAAAACAATCCTAGCCAATAGAATCCAAAAGCATATAAAAAACATGAATCACCATGATTAAGTGGGATTCGTAATAGATACGCAAGGATAGTTCAACATAAGAAAAACAATCAATGTAATTTACTATATTAACGAAGTAAATAACATGAACCATATGATCTTAGCAATTGATGCAAAAAAGGGATTTGACAAAATCCAATACCCCTTCCTGATAAAAACACTCAGCATAGTACCACTGCTGTAGAATGGGACTGACATCAAGGTTGGGGTAAGAATGAGAAAAACTGGATGAATTATGTATACTGCACTGAAACAGATGAGGGAGAGAATGGTTTAAAAGCGATATATGATTGGGTACTATGATTATCACAAGAGTCCAGAATGAAGGTTGCATAGTGGAGTGTACTCGGGGTAGGGCTGGGGAGGATTGTATAATACCAGTGTAAGAATTTTTTACTTTTCAAAGAGAAGAATAACTGGAGGAGAGGGGTGGGCAGGGAGAAAAGGGCAACAAAGAATGAATGGAAATCCAAAATCTCTGTAAATGTTCATTGAAATTAATAATAATAATTTTAAAAAGCCACTCAGCAAAATTGGGATAGAAGGGAATTTCCTCAACATAGTGAAAAGTACAGATGCAAAACCAAGAGCAACATCATTCTCAATGGAGAAAGACTAAAAACACTTTTCCTTGCAAACAGGGACCAGACCAGGATGCCCACTGTCACCACTTCTTTTCAGTATTGTATTGGAAGTGCTTGCTAGAGCAATACAACAAGAGAAGGAAATAAAAGGCATCCAGATCAGCAAAGATATGATTAAACTGTTCCTATATACAGATGATATGATAGTGTACACAGAAAACCCCAAAGAACAACAACAACAAAAATCCTGTTAGAGTTATTAAACCAGTATAGTAGAGTGGCAGGATATAAGATTAATATCCAAAAATCAATAGGATTCCTGTATAGTAAAAAAGAGAACTTAGAGAAGGAAATGAAGAAAGCAATACCATTTAAAATAGCCAATCACAAATTGAGATACTTTAGAGTGAACCTAATTAGGGACACATAAAAACCCACAGAAAGAAAACTACAGAGCATTTCTGCAAGATACAATAAAAGACCTAAAGAAATGGCAAAATGTGCCCTGTTCATGGAATGGAAGACCCAATATTGTAAAAATTACAATCCTACCAAAAGTAATCTACATGTTCAATGCAATCCCAATCCAGATACCAAATTCCTTTTTCAAGGGGTTTTAAAGGGAAATTATCAAATTTATTTGGAGAAGCAAGAGACCTTGAACAACCAAAACACTTCTGAGAAATAAAAATAAAGTTGGAAGCATAGCAATCCCTGACCTCAACCTACTACACAGCAGTGGTAACCAAAACAGCATGATACTGGTCCAAAGACAGGCACATAGGTCAATGGAACAGAAGTGAGAACCCAGAAATAGTCCTAGCTATCTACAGTCAACTGATATTTGATAAGGAAGTCAAAGCTATCAAATGGGGAAATGATAACCTCTTCAACAAATGGTGCTGGCAAAACTGGACTTCCACCTGCAGAAAGCTGCAACAGGATCCACATCTCACACAATACACAAAAATCAACTCAAGGTGGATCAGAGACCTGGGAAAAAAGCCCAAAACCATAACATTCATAAAAGACATACTGGGATCAAGCTTAGAAGAGCTGGTCCAAAGTACAAAGGTGTTGCCAAATACAACCAGAAATACACAATCTAAAGAGGATAAAATTAAGGCATGGGACCTTGTAAAGATGAAATCCATGAGTGCATCACAAAGTCCTTCCAACAGCGTGAAAAGAAACCCTACAGACTGGAAACAAACATTTGGTAATACCATCTCAGACAAGAGTCTTATAACAAATATTTAAAGAATATTCCTGGGCCTCCACAAGAAAAAGACTGATAATCCAATTACAAAATGGGCAAAAGACATGGAAAGAATTTTCACAGAGAGATATTTGAATGACAAACAAACATGAAGAAATGCTCCAAATCATTGGTAATAAGAGAGATGCAAATCAAAACCACAATGAGGTTGTTGGTGGGATTGTAAAATGGTACAATCATTCTGGAAGGCATTGTGGTGCTTCCTCAAAAAATTGAACATAGATATTCCATATGACCCAGCTATTCCACTATTTGGAATATGCCCTTAGAAGATGATAACTGGGGCACCAACGGAGATTAGTACACCAATGTTCATAGCAGCATTACTCACCATTGCAAGAATATGGAAACAGCCCAAATGTCCAACTACAAATTAATGGATTGAGAAATTATGGTATATTCACACAAAGGAATACTATGCAGCATGCAGGAGCAATGATTTTGTAAATTATTACCTAACTTGGGAGGGACTAGAGAGCATTATGCTGAGTAAACTAACTTAGCCCCACAAGGATAAATATTGTATAAATCCATTATTGTAGAGTGAGTATAATGATCCAAGAGGAATGGGGGGGGGGGGGAGGATTAATCATATGGCTATACAATTACTTAGATGGGAGATGAGGGAAATTTAAAGAATTTGTCTTGAAAAGAATGTATTTGAATTTTGTCAATAAATTAGTAGAAAATTAAAATAATAGTAATTGATAAAGGCTCAGGAAAATACTTCATTATATTTTGAAAGAAAATCTACATTCTATGTTCTACTCGGGTTGGGGGGGAATTCACGCAGAGATAACTTTTTTTTTAGAGATAACTTTTTAATAAAAATACTTAAATTCAGTAATTTCTGAAGAGTTAGCACTAGTGTAAGGTTTTTTTTTTTTGTTCCTTAATTTTGTTTCTTTATTAAGAAAATTGATGTGTTATTTAGAGTACATTTTTACCACTGTGTTGAAATGCAATGAATTTTATTTCAATAACCACTCAATAACTACTCAATTGCAAAGAACAACAATTCTATCAACTCCTTTCCTTGGTTATCAAAAAGAAATTGCCCATCTTTCTTCCTTGGCTACTCTGGTGGATTTGAACTTCCAGAGAAGTGTAGGCTTTGGGCTAGCAGCAAAGCTCTCTTTGGACTACTGTAGCTGAGCAGGAAAACAGTCAGAGAGGTGATAGAGCTGGTCGGAAAACCAGGCTCCTTCTCTCAAGTGTGGTCCAGCCTGCTCGGCCACTGTCTTTCTCACAGTTACATTCCCTTTTAGTGTTGTCAGAACCTTACTTTCAGGATTAAAAACTTAGTCTTGATAAAATATGATCAGTATTATTATTTGTTGTTTTGCATTCTTGAGTTAGAACCAAGCTATAACTGAAAGATAAAATACAACAACTAGCTATTCTTTTATCATAAAAAAGAAGAAAAAATAACAATGCCTTTTCTGATTCTAGTAAGCATATTCCAGTTACTATTCCATTATTATTCTGTTCATTTAAATATCTAAATAGCTCAAAAATGTATCATTAGAATTCTTCCACTTACTTGCTCAGATTTACTCCTCGATTTACAAAGATCTGATTTCAAATACCATTGTTGTCGTCGTTGTTATGTGCCGTCGAGTCGCCTGCGACTCATAGAGACCCTAAGTACAACAGCCCTAAATTCCACTCTGTCCTGTGCCAATTGCACTGTCTCCGACACTCCCATCCCAATTATCCCAGTCACTGAATCAATCCAACTCATAGAGGGCCTTCCTCTCCTGTGCCGTCCCTCCACCCTCCCAAGCATGATGTCCCTCTCTA
>NW_006399788.1:9852370-9867903 GCF_000299155.1 Elephantulus edwardii | reverse complement strand
CATTTCTTCCTTAACAATATCTAATTTTCCTACATTCATGGTTCTCACATTCCATGTCCCAATCACCAGTGTCTGCTTACAACTGTTCCTCTTTAAGCTCACAAATATATACTAAATTATTAAACCCATTGAATACTCTTTGTGTTCCTTGTTTTGATTGTCATCCTATCCACCTTTAATATTGTTGACTATTTCTCTGTTAAGTAATATTTTACCATCTTAGTTTCTACTGCCCCATATGCTTCTGATATACCATGTAATCAGGAACTGTACAAACATTTCTTCTTGTTTTTATTATGCAGTTGTCTTTTTCCATTTTCCCTAGCCTATGTAAATGATCTATATGCTTTTATACCAGGACTCCCATTAATCAATTGTTAATCAATGACCAAAATATACTGTAGATAAAGAATCAAGTGCTATCTTAGGACCTTATCAATTTTTATTTTAATCAGGGTGTAGGAAATGTTTGAGCATGCAATATTTGCATTCTTTTTGTCTTTTACTCAGTGTTTGAGATTCCTCAGGATTTGAAAGTTAGTACCCTTTTCTATCTTTTCAACTTGTTGCCATTTACAGGTCTATATTTTTGTTTAATTTCCTTGTTTAACCCATCCATTACTACTTAGACAATTCTGACTTCTCGCCACACACCATTGGATTTCCCTGACTGCTTGTTTGTTTGTTTGTTTTATTTCCCTGCACTAACTGGAATATTTAGCCTTTCTCCAACTACCTCTTTGCTCTGTCTTATTTGTTTATTTGTATTTTTGGGTATTCAAAATTTGGTGTTGTGTCTGTTGCTGTTATGTACCATAGAATCATCTATGACTCATAGCATCAAAGGGTCACTACAAGTACTTTGTCTATACATAAGAAGACAAAATCCCTGCGATCTAGGCAATTCCAACTCCTGGTGATCCTTTATTAGGTTTTGGAGGCTGTAAAACTTAGTGAGAGAGGAGACTCTCTATCTTACTCATAGAGACTGGTCGATTTGACTGTTTTGTTAGCAGTCTCGCACGTTGTACAGTATACCACCAGAATGCCGTCCTTGATATCTTATTACATATTTGCCAAATAGGATGAATAATGCACTGTAGGAACTTCTTAAAAGAAAAAAACCAAATAACAAAACACCCTCATAAAGATTGTAAGAGAATATTAACGCAGTATTATATACTGGTACTGGTGGGATAAAAAAATGCTACTGAGCATTGTGCTGAAGTTGTTGTTATGTACCATTGAGTCGGAACCGACTGATAGTTGACCCTCTGGTGGATTTTCAGAGGCAATAAATCTCATAGGAAGAGATATTACCCATCAATCTCCTGAAAATTCACTGATTTGAACCATATGTCTTTAGATTGGTGTTGCAGTACCTTATTAGTAAGCCATCAGAACTCAACAGTATACCAATGTAATGTGTCCTAAATCCAACCTTGTGGAAACTTGAGGTCTCATTTTTGTCCTTCTTTTTTAATTTATTCTCAACTAGTTTATTTACAAAATTTGAATACATTGTTTTCAAGAACAAATTCTTTCTATTTCCCTCATCCTCCCCCCAAATTGTACAACCTCATGATTAATCCCGCCTCCCCATGCACATCCTACCCCTCCGCTTCCACCTTCTCCCACTCCTCTTGGATTCTTATACTCATTCTACGATAATGGATTTATACAATATTAGTTTTTGTGGGACTCAGTTAGTTCACTCAGAATAATGTTTTCCAGTCCCTCCCAAGTTAGGTAATAATTTACAAAATCATTACTCCTGCATGCTACATATTATTCCACGTGTGAATGTACCATATTTCTCAATCCATTCTATTGTGGTTGGACATTAGGGTTGTTCCCATGTTCTTGCAATGGTGAATAATGCTTTTATGAACATTGGTGTACAAATCTCCATTTGTGCCTCAGTTCTATTTTCTCAGGGTATATTCTAAAGGGTGGAATAGCTGGGACATATGGAATTTCTATGTTCAGCTTTTTGAAGAAGCAAGGAAGCTTAATTTCCCAACTCTCAAGTCCTATACTTGAAATTCACAAAATGACTGCACTTAACATCAACAGACTGATAGGTTTAAAAACTTTCTTTGTTGTTATGACGGTTTTTTCCTCTTCAGTCTTACTACTTTGCAATTTTGTGTTTTCATTTGACTTCAACTCTATAATTTTAACAGATTTTTAACTTTCATAGTTTTTTTTCAGCATCTCTATATATTCATAATGGGAGGTATGGTCAGATCACCTTAGTCTGCCAAACCAACAAGGGTTGTACAAAACACTTACATAATTTTGTTTTCAGAAGTTAAAAGTAGAACTTTGAAGCCCGAAGAGAATTCTGATTAGAATACTATTGTCTCTTTGTTAGCATCAAACTACATTTTTACAAAGTTAAATGAAATTAAAATATTCATCTGTAAACTTACCATGTTATAATCAGCAACAATGAATAGTTCGATATATTTTTCCTTATGGATTCTCTAGAAATTTATGGAAAATTTGATTAAAAATTATTAACATTATTTTCAAAGTATGAAATATGAATGTTATTGATTTGGAAGGTTAGGTACAAGGCTATATTCAGTATTTCTATAAATCTGTCTAGATTTTATTAAAAAGTATGGTAATTTACACTAAATTTTAATAAACCCAAAGCAACATCCCTTATTTGGTTTTTCTTTCTTTGTTTCATATTTAGTAAAATACATAGAGTATAGGCTCATGAATGTAGTTATTTATAGGTTTATTCTTTTTTATTTCATTTTTATATAAGATATAGATTATAAATAGATTCATTTATCTAGCGTTTAGTTCTTTTTTTCACTAAGTAAAACAAAAGCCCTTGTAAAAAAATATGCATCTATAACCTGCTGTTAGAGACCTCTCTAAAGTGCTCAAGAGCAACTGTGTCTCTCTGAAGACTAAGGTGTGTCTGATACAGGCCATAGTCTTTGCAATCGCTTGTTATGCATCAGAGAGTTGGACAATGACTAGGGAGGACAGAAAGAGAACTGATGCCTTTGAGCTGTGGTGCTGAAGAAGAGTATTGACTGTACCATGGACTGCCAAGAAAACAAACAGATTCATCCTGGAGAAGGTTAAACCAAGCTATTCTTTGGAGGCAAGGATTCTGGGGCTTTGTCTGACATACTTTGGGCATGTAGCAAGGAGGAACAGGTCCTTGGAGAGGGACGTCATGCTTGGGAGGGTGGAGGGGACGGTGCAAGAGGGTAAGACCCTCTATAAGATGGAATGATTCAGTGACTGGGGTAATCAGGATGGGAGTGTCAGAGACAGTGCGATTGGCACAGGATAGAGCAGGGTTTAGGGCTGTTGTACATAGGGTCGCTATGAGTTGCAAACGACTCGCCAGCACTTAACAACAACGACAAAAACAACAACATAACCTGAAAATAGAACTAATGAAACTAACAGCATCAACTTATAAAAATGCTGCAAATTATATACCATTCATTTTTTACAAAAATGTTGTTTTTATTTTTAGTACATGTGCATTTAGGTTATTTAAATCTCTGAGTGAAAATCTGAAACACCACGCACTGTTTTGTGGACTAAGTAATCTTTCTTCCACAGTTGTGTTGTTATGTTATGTTATGTTATGTTATATTCATTCAATAAACATCCACAGAGCATCTGCTATGTTCCAGAGAGCTTTCTGAATAAGGACTACACCATTGTGAAACAGCTAAACACTAATGTGGTTTTCAGGTTGTTATAGGGAAGCTAATGGGCTCAGGTTTATGAAAGATGCTGAGTTTGGCACAGAATAGAGCAAGGTACAGATCCATTGTTCATAGGGTCAGTATGAGTCATAGTTGACTTGAAGGTACCTAACAACAACAACAACACAAATAGAGTCTCTAGAAGAGGGGAAGTAAACTAAATTAGAAGAAAAACTAACAGAGGTATCACATATACAACCACCATATCTGAAATGAAATTGTTACCCTTAATTGTCTTTACCAAATTAAAAGATATGACTAGTTGAAAAGAGAAAAAAATGATTTATCATCTATAAATAACATCAACTCCCAGAAACTGAAAGAGAAGATAGCATTTTAAATTTGTTGTCTCTAACCTCTGATAAAACTTTAAAACTATATACATAAGAAAAGTTATGCAAATCTACATATAGAATTTTTGGAACCCTGATTTTTTTAAGTTGATGAAACAAATTTTGAATTACAACAGAAAATAAATTTCTTCTAGATAACAAATATTTTTTAATAATTGACATTGCAGGTTTTAAACAATAAGTAATCAGACACACTTCATCAGCTGGGTTTGTAGTCTGTCTCCAGATTGTAAAGAACTAAACAAGTATTTTTCTTAGGGAAATACGATTTAAAAGATAAAGCACTCACTTCCATTTTGTTGTTTTCCATGGGTTTAATATTAGTGCTTGGAACAGTTTCCCTGGTAAAATTGAAGTCATTACAGGAGTAATTGGTGGCATACTGTATCTTCGGATTATATTTGAACACCAAATGTTCTCCCTCATCTGTGTATTTCACTGGCTCAATGAGGTACCTGAGATCATTTACTCTGAAGAATCCCCTATAGAAATTAAGAACAAAAAACATACTCAAGAACTATAAATATTCTATTGGTACCTTATTAATTTTACTTCTCACAGAAGAGAAACGATCAGATCTAGAATATAACTAGTGAGAATGCTGACACAGTGTGAAAAACATGACTAATGTCACTGAACAACTTGTATAGAAATTGGCAAAAGAGAGCATAATTTGCTGGATAAACAGAATAAAATATTTTAGAACAAGAAAGAAAGCTGCATGCCTCATGAGCATGTCGTGAGGCACATTGGGTAGGAAAGAAATGAAAAGACATAGTATTTGGCCAAATAATGTTCAGTGAAATTTAACACTTCTGTATTTTCACAAGTTTAATAGCGACCTACTACTCTGAAATGTTGATAGAATGGTAATTTACAGTCTGTGTACTTAGACACCAGATAGCCTCACAGTTTTTTCAAGTAACTTGTGAGTATTCATATCTACCATGCATTAATTTATACTAAAACATGAAGGTAAAAAAAATTCATTTGGTAGTTTTGCCACTAAAAGGCTTTTCATTCTTGGAAAGAGGCGAGACTATTAAAATGAAGTCATCATAAAGACAGGCAGGTGTTTCTTTTTCCTATTCCCTTTGTATCCCAAAATATTCCCCCTTTTTCCTTGAGTGAAAATTGAACAGAGAATTGTAATTTTTGTCTGTGATCCTCAAATCAAACTCATTGCCATCAAGTTGGAATCAACTCACAGTTGACCTACTAGCAGGTTTTCAAAGGCTGAAAAGCACATGAGAGGAGTTTGTGATCTTTTTCCCACAGAGCCCCTGGTGGAGAGATATGTACTGCCAGAGATATCAGACTCTCTATTAGACAATGACACGACGGCTCCGGTTTAAGGTTAATTCTTCAGCTTTCCTTTAAGCAAGAACATGAATCAATTGGCCAGCGCTAATAAACATTCATTTCTAGGGCCATATAGTACATCTTCTACAATTAGGTTTTCTATTTACTAAGACCTTCAAAGAGATATTCTGGTGGTACAATAATTAAGCATTTACTTTCCAACAGAAAAATTGAAAGTTCAATCCCAACAGCCACTTGGGAGAAATGTGTGATAGACTGATGCTTTAAAGGTTTTAAACCAAATGATTGCCACCTGTTGGCCTTTATCATGTTCCCAGGAGAAGATCTTTCTCCTTCACAGTGACTGACATACTCAAAGTTCTGATCTTTCAGTTGGTAGCACAACAAGGTACCTGAAAAGGTAGCCCTGGAAAACAGCATATAGTGGTTCTGTTCCAGGTCAATATTAGGTAGAAGTTACTCATTAGCAATGACTTAAAGGTTACTAAAGGGTAATAATTAAATTGAGGTAGATGTCTTCAAGAATCTACAGAGAAATTCATCAAGGAAAACAGAAGATACACTATTACCTGAGACCATAACAGGTGCTGATACTGGCAGCTGAATCTAATTCATGTATGATGGATCCTTGGTAAAAACAATGTTCCTAAATGGATAAAGATGTTACTAACATAAATATTAGCATGATATAAATAGTAGTACAACTATTAATTTGTAAATATTTCCGTTCAGAATGTATCAATATCTCATTTCAATTAATTCCATTTATTTATCCTTTGCATGCATCTATTTGGGAACAGTTGAGTCTGATTTAGGATTCTTTTGAAACATCTTAATTGTCTGATTTCTTTTAGTACTTCAATGTATGTATGTATTCTCTACTCAAAAAATAAACAATTGTCAACTTCAGAAATATTATTCTTTTCCTTAGAAATATGATTCATTTAATCTATCAAATATTCAGAAACAAAGTCACCTACCTATGCTTACATTATCTTTTCTCTATTTGTAGAATTAAGCCTAGATTCTTAGGCTTTTTCTGATTGTGTCTCATCCTTCCACCACATTTCTTCCTACCCTGTTTCTCCTTTTTTTAATCAAGTGGCATCTTGGGTAATTGTTGTTCCTCTCATTTCTGTCTTTTTAAACTCTTGCTGATCTACTTTCTGCATTCACCAGGGGCCTGAGACTTTCACAGACCATTCTCTACCCTTTACAGCAAAGAATTTTACTCCGTTTTCTTTTGTCCTATTTTACAGATAATGCATGATGATTTAGGATTTATTGAAATTAACAAATACCATTGGTAGATCTAATATATTTTCAAAACTATATTTTCGACAATAGAGAGTAATACTGACTTCATATAAAAGACTGCAGAGGGCATTTCTTGGGAAGGCAATTGAGGGCATAAAAATAGTTTTCAACAGACAGGTTAAATAAAGATTCATTTGAAGATGAGACCTCAGTATTGGTGCATCTGAAGGAATGGTAAAGGAGATAAGAATAAAGTAAGGAAGTAAGTGTCAAGAAAAGAGAGGTTTTGAAGTGGTTTCATATATTTAAGCTTTATCCATTTGGTTTGATTACCTTCTTATCAATGTACCTTATGCTTCTTTTATATCTCCTATCACCCTTTTCTTGCCAATCACGTGAGACTGAGTTCATAGAATTAATCACTGTGAAAACATTTACAATCACTAAGTTGCTTCTCAAGTAAGCAATGATCACCTTTCCTTTAGGTATTGAGTCATATAATTTATTCTGGTATCATCCAGTTAGGATATCAACCTGGGATTCATTTCTTTTGTAGCATGTTTTGAAGTGGGTTTTTTTTTGTTGTTGTTGTTGTTTTGTGGTTTGTTTGTTGTTGTTTTTTAAACTAGACTAGGGTTTCAAAACCACAGCAGGAAAGAATAGTTTCAAAGAACAAGAGTATTCATTAAAATACCACGACTTGAGGGTGCTGAATCCTCTCTTCTCCTTTTATGGAAGAGTAGATTTCACTGTAATTTGAAGCTATGAGCTCCCTGAAAAAGAGGATAGAATGATAATGACATTTACAAAGCACTTTAGTCACTCTAACCATGTGAAGCAGGCATCTCCAGGCTGCCTCCAAATCTCAGCAAGAGCCTTTTCTCTCTAAACAGGTAAGGAAGATAGAACTAGTTTATAGGAAAACTTTTTTTTTAACCTGGATTTCATGGTTTAACAAACATTGAAAAGACAGAAGAAAAAATCACGCCATTTTAGCAAAATAACATTTTAGGAAGAATTCCAACCCAATTGCAACTAAGTGAAAACTTCTTATATAAGTAATGCATATTTTTTCATTTCATGCTAATTAAATGCCCATAAGTAATTACATTAATATCTGAAATTTAAACTTCAATAGACTAATGAACCAACAAAAAAACTCATTAATAAAAATTTGTTACCTTAAGTGCCAAAATGAAGGAAAAAAATCTCTAAAATACTTATGTATATATGTTTGTTATTGTCATGTGTCAAGTAGCTTCCCTAAATTTTGTTTTGGCTAAAATATATGTTACAGGAAATGTAGAAAAATACAGAACAAATTATTATGAACCCTGCCATTATGATACAACCATTCCAAAAGTGTTGATTATAATTCATATTTACATCAATTGAAATATCAAATAGACCTCCTCAAATATTCAGGAAAAATAGAAAATCAGAAAATTCCTTGTAACTGCCTTGACTAAATTATTATAGAATACTATATCCAGAAACTGCAAAATGTACATTCTTCTGCAGTACACAAAAATACATTCACCTTGTCTGATCATACCTTTGACCACAACATTTGTTAATTTAAAAAAAAAATTAAAACTATTATAGTGCAAACCATATACTCTATTGACAAATATATAACTTAAAAAATTAATAACCTAAAAAATTGATATTTGAATACAACACAATTTTAAATAACACACTAGTCAAAGGAGGAAATTAGAAATTATAAATATTTTACTTGAATGCTAATGAAAATATAGCATCCCAAAATTTGTAAAATACACTTAAAATAATGCATTAGAAGAAATACTTTGAACTTTTTCAAAGTTTTAGAAATATTTTCCAGCTGCACTGGAAAAGATGAAAAGTTTCAGGAAGAAGAGGAAAACAGCTCAAAAGGATTGGTGAGAGAAACAGAAAGTAGAAATAATTAACAAAGAAAATTTAGCTTTCTGAAAAAACGATCACAAATTGACAAAACTTCTTAGATTGATAAGGGACAAAAAGGGAGAATTTCAATTGCTAATATTAAGAATGAAAGAACACTATAATAATTCAGATGTTAAGAGTCAGAGAACTATATTAAACACTTTATTCCAAAAAGTCTAACAATATATATGAAACAGACATTGTCTTTGAAAAAATATTATCATAAAATTTTCAGAAAATGAAGCAAACAATTTGGATAACCTACTACCTATTAAAGAAACGGAATTGAGTACAACCTCTGTACCTAAAACACACACACACACACACACACACACACACACACACACCCTTCCAGACACAGACAGTTTTATTCATTAATGCTGTCAAATATTAGAAGAAAAAGCATCATTTCTTAAAAGGAGCACTTAAAATGTAAATGAGAGAACAGTACTTAGATCATCTTATGAGACCAAATCTTAAAATCAAAACCCGATAAAGACATTACCAACTATTAAAGATTAATATCTATCATTAAAATACTTGCAAAGTTTCTCAACAAAATATTTGCAAATTAATGATAGCAATATATTTTAAAATATATTGATGTCATTCTATATTGCTATTGCTGTTGTTGTGTACCGTTGAGTTGGAACCTACCCACAGCTGTCCCTCTAGTGGATTTGCAGAATCAGTTTAATCACAGAGGAGGAGATTGCCTATCTTTCTCACATGAAGCAGCTGGGGGATTTGAACTTTGTGCCTTCAGGATTACAGTGCAGCTTCCTTACCACTATGCCACAGTGCTCCCTATATTGCTATATGTATGCTTTTATTAAATCATATATAATAAATCTCTCCTTGTCATTGAGTTGGAATGGACTCACCATTGACCCTTCTTCCTTAATTGGATGTCTGAGGCTGCAAACTACCTGGCAGGACATTATTTTTCTTGCTCCTGAGAAACTGTACTCCAACATGCACAAAGATTTGACCTTTAGTTAGTAATACAAATGTTTTTGGACTATGCCCCAGAGGTGCAAGGATGAATTAACAATGGTATTCAGATTAGTATAAATAACTCAATTGTCATTTTAATATCTTAAATCTCTTAGCAGATCTTTCAAGAAAGTAGCTGGTGACTTCTAATTTCCAGCCTTTTTCTTTACTACCAGATACATTGTGCCCTACAATTCCAGGGCACTTAATTATTATTACATGTTGGTTTTTTTTATTGCCAAAGAGGGGGAGTCAACTAATTGCTGACCCATCAGCAGGTTTTCAGAGGCTGTAGTCACACAGAAGGAGATAGAAACCACAAAAAATTAAAACCAGAAATAAAACAATTGTGTTTCCAGAAGTACACAAACATCAAAATATTTAGAAATAAATTTAACAAAAGACATACAAGAGTCAGAACAAACTCAAAACTTCTTTAATTTCCATCTAGCATTTTATATATAGAAATTAGAGAAACTATGAATTGATTTGGACCTTATCCTAATGAGTTTGAGTTTTTAAAAACTATATGGACTGCTACAAAAACAAACAGATTCATCCTGGAAAGGGTTAACTCAGGTGGCTCCTTGGAGGCAAGGATTCTGAAGCTCCATCTAACATACTTTGGACATGTGAGGAGAAACCAGTCCTTGGAGAGCGACATCATGCTTGGGGGGGGGGCTGAAGGGACAGCACAGGAAGGGAAGGCCCTCTATGAGGTGGACTGATTCAGTGACTGGGATAATTGGGATGGGAGTGTCAGAGACAATGCAACTGGCACAGGACAGAGCAGAGTTTAGGGCTGTTGTACATAGGGTCACTATGAGTCGCAGGTTACTCGACGGCACATAACAACAATAGAAACAACAACAACATAGATTTATAGAACTACGGGGTTGCTTTCATAGCTAAAAAAGTAATTTCTAGATCTATCTTGAAGGACATACGCTTATAAGGAAGTCCAGTGAATACCACATCATTCAGATATCTGCACCAACAACCAGAGCCAAAGAAGAAGAAATAGATGATTTCTACCAACTTTTACAGTCAGAGATAGATCGAACATGCAATCAAAATGCATGGATAATAATGGGTGACTGGAATGCAAAAGTTGGGAACCGAGAAGAAGAATCAGTAGTTGGAAACATGGGCTTGGTGACAGAAATGAAGCTGGAGATAGAATGATCGAATTTTGTACAATCAATGACTTATTCATTGCAAACACGTTTTGTAAGAAACATAAACACAGGTTATATACATGGATTTCACCTGACGGTATGCATAGGAATCAGATTGATCACATCTGCAGGAAAAACCCCTGGAGAAGCTCAATTATTGGCTGTGAAAACTAGGTCAGGAATTGACTGTGGAACAAACCACCAACTAGTCTTATGCAAGTTCAAGCTGAAGCTGAGGAAAATTAAACTGAATACGCAGAAGCCAAAGTATGACTTTGATTTCATCCCACCTGAATTTGAGAATCATCTCAGAAACAGGTTTGAGGCCTTGAACACTAATGAAAGAAGACCAGATGACTTGTGGGAGGATGTCAAAGGTATCATCCAGGAAGAGTGCAAACGGGCATAACAAAGACAGAAGAGGAAGAAAAGACCAAAATGGATGTCAGAAGAAACTCTGAAGATTGCACTGAAGCGTAGAGAAGCCAAAGCACAAAGAAGAATTCAAGATACTAAAGACATGAACAGAAGATTCCAAAAGGCAGCACGGAATAACAAAGCAAAACATTACAATGAAATGTGTGAGGAGCTAGAGTCAGAAAATCAAAAGGGCCGAACTCGTTCAGCATTTCTTAAGCTCAAGGAACTGAAGAACAAATTCAAACCTAGAGTTGCTATAATCAAGGATGTTTTAGGCAGAATATTAAATGATCCAGGAAGTATTAAAAGAAGATAGAAGAAATATACTGAGTCATTGTATCGAAAGGAATTGGCAGATACAGAAGAATTTAATGAAATAACATTTGAACAAGAGCTTGTGGTGATGAAGGAAGAAGTTCAAGCTGCTTTGAATAGCAAAAAATAAGGCCCCAGGAATAGATGATATACCAATTGACATATTTCAGCTAACAGATGCTGCGCTGGATGTGTTCACCAAGCTGTGCCAAGAAATCTGGAGAACAGCGAATTGGCCAACTGACTGGAAGAGATCTATATTTGTTCCCATTCCAAAGAGGGGTGACACAACAGAGTTTGGAAACCACAGAACAATATCACTGATTTCACATGCAAGGAAGATTCTACTGAAGATTATCCAAAAGTGACTGGGAAAAGCACATCAGCAGAGAATTGCCAGAAGTCCAGGCTGGGTTTAGAAGGGATGGTGGTACTAGGGATATTGTAGCTGGTGTTAGATGGATCTTAGCTGAAAGCTAAGCAATGACTAGGGAGGATAGAAGGAGAATTGATGCCTTTGAGCTGTGGTGCTGGATAAGAGTATTGAATATATACCATCGACTGCCAAGAAAACAAATTCACTCTGAAGAGGGTTAAACCAGGCTGCTCCTTGGAGGCAAGGATTCTGGGGCTTCGCCTGACATACTTTGGACATGTTGTAAGGAGGGACTGGTCCTTGGAGAGGGACATCATGCTTGGGAGGGTGGAGGGACGGCGCAGGAGGGGAAGACCCTCTATGAGGAGGATTGATTCAGTGACTGGGGTAATCGGGATGGGTGTGTCAGAGGCAGTGCGATTGGCACAGGATAGAGCAGGGTTTAGGGCTGTTGTACATAGGGTCGCTATGAGTTGCAAACAACTCAAGGGCACATAACAACCACCACAACTGAGATTTATAGGAATAAAATATTGCTATTATAATCATTACAATAAAGACTAATATCTGATTAGCTACTAAAACAGGAGGGTCACAAGTGCCCCAAAGTTTATCATTAATCCTTTAAACTACTCCATCATTTTCAACATTAATTGTTCCTCCTGCTCCTACTGACCTCAATCATCCCTGTGTTTTGTAGGGGTTGCTCAGCAACCCACTGGAAGGTCCAGAGAAGCTCAAGAAGCTGTACACTTTGTAGCTATTCCAGGTAAACTAAGGGGTGGGGTGGGGGAGGAATAAAAAACCAAACCAAACAAAACTAGGGATTTCAAGATGCAAGCTGCTTCTTTTATAAAGCACCCGGGTGTAGATAATACGCCCAGGGAACAATTTGAGCCATGCATTGTTTCTCCCAGGCAGCATTTTGAGCAGTGCATTTTTAGGAGGGAAGAGTTGAAGCAGCAGGACTAGATGGAGGCAATCATGTAAGGAAGTAAATTTTTAGTAACAGAACCGCTCTATGGCAAACATGAAAGCTCATTATCATTCTGATTACAATTTTCATCAATGTATCTATAGATCCAAGAAACTCAATTTAAAAATCCAGTAAGTTTTCTGGTTTTTTTTTCTTTCTTCTTTTTGACAAGTTGACTTCAATCCACTAGTAGTTCCTCAGGAGAAATATCTCTCTCATAATTTAAAACTCCTGAAAATCCAATAGAGTGTTGGCTCCGATTTAGATTGCATGTGATGGCAATGAGTTGAGCTGTTGATGTAGAGAATTGTCAAAAATAAACTTTATTATAAAAATAGAAGGATAATTAGTAAAACCTATATGGGAGACCAGAGAGGGTGGGGAAGGGTGGGAACAGAGGGATGATGATGGGGGAATTTTTTTTCCTCTCTCTCTGCTGTTCTATTTCTATGATTTTTGGTGTATGTGTGCCATCAAATCGGTTCTAACTGGTACAGGAGGAGATTGTCCCTCCTTCTCCAGCAGAGCATCTGGTGGATTCTAACCATGTGCATCTGGGATTGCAGTGCAGTTTGCCACTAGACCACGAGAGCTCTCTCTGCTGTTCTGTTTCTTACAACATTTTGCATTGATTTATTTTGTAACTGTTAGGAAAAAGGAGAGCGAGGACAAGGGAGAGAAAGAAAAACTGGCCCCAAGAAGCAAACAGCCCTTTATTGCGGGGTCTGAGAGGGATGCCAAGTGACCCAACCGCACAGCTCATGGAGAGGATCTAAGTGGTGCCTGGGCAGTTGGTGCGGGTTTCTTCTTATAGGAGTCCTGGGGAGGACTAAGATGTATTTCTCAGAATTTGGGTGGTTAATTAAATTAACTTTGGGCTATTTTTATCAGGCTTAGACCCTTATGAGGATCATTTGTCTGGTCTGGTCTTTGTTATGACCATCTTAGATGTTACCAGGTTTCTCAGGAAGTGATCAAGCCTGGGTGGTGGTGGTAGTGGTGGAGCAACTGGCATATTCTTCCTTCACTCACTTTTCTTTCCGCTTAAAATGTCATTTGGGTTTTGTCAATGATGTCCAAATATCTAGTGTTGTTGTTTGACGTCTTCGAGGTGACTCCAACTAATAGTGACCCTAATAGACAACAAATCTGAAACTTGCCCTGTCATCCTTATGCTCTCCTCCATGCCCAAGTCCAGTGTTAGAGTCACTGACAGTCTGTCTTGTTGAGAGTCTTCTTTTTCTCTGATCCTCCACATTTCCCGGCATTAGATATTTTTCCAAGTACTAACCTCTCTGCCAACATGCCCGAAGTATGCGAGACTAAATTTCACCATCCTTGCCAATGGGGAACACACTCATTGCTCTTCATACAAGGCAGATTTTTTTTGGTTTTTTGGCAGTCTGTGACATATTCAACACTTTTCTCAAGCATCACAGTTCAAAGGCATCAGTTCTCTGGACATCTTTATTCACTGTACAACTTTAATGTGTGGAAGCAGTTGAAAAATCTTATGGCTTGGATCAGATTCACCTTAGTCTTTAAACTTTATTTTATTTTCATTATTTTTTTGTGTATGCACGGTCAAATCAAATCTGAGTGATACAGGAGGAGATTGTCCTTCCTTCTCCAGCAGAGCATCTGGTGGATTCAAACCGCATACCTCTGGGAATGCAGTGCAGCTTCTTGCCACTGGGTCACCAGAGCTCGCTGACCTTAGTCTTTAGACTGACATTCTTGCTCTTCAGCATTTTAAAGAGGTCCTTGATATCAGATTTTCCCAGTGTAACATGTCTTTTGATTTCTTGACTGATATTACCATGTTACTGCTGTTTTGATTGTTGTTGTTGTTATCAAGTGCCTTCGAGTCGCAGGCAACTCATAGCTACCCTATGAAGGAGATAGTGGATCCAAATAAAATTAAATCATTGACAATCTTAATCTTTCCTCAATCTTTCCTTTTGGTCCACAGGTGAAAATTTTTGTTTCCTTGATGTTGGGATATAATCCATACTGAAGTCTGTAGTCTTTAACCTTATTCAGCAGATGATTCAATCCTTTGCTTTCTGCAAGTAAGGTTGTGTCATCTGCATATTGCAAGTTACTAAGATATCTTCCTCTGATTCTAATGTCACATTCTTCCTCATGTAATTCAGCTTCTCAGACAATTTGTTCTTTGTATACATTGAATAGATATAAAGAAAAGACATAGCCCTGATGCACACCATTTCTTAACTTAATTTATGCAGTATTTATTTATCCTATTCAGAAAACCATCTGCAGCAAGCACTTCAGGACCTCCTCAGTTTCAGCAAGCAGGGTTGCATCATCTGCATAACGTAGATTGTTGATAGATCTTCACCAATCCTGACGCCACACTTATCCTCACAGAGCCCAGGCTCCTGGACAATCTGTTCTGGATACAGGTTGAAAAGGTATGGAGACGGGACACATCCCTGGCATACGCCTTTACCAATTTTGAGCCATTCAGTGTTTCCTTGCTCTGTTCTTACAACTCTTTCTTGATCCAAGCATAGGCTTCACATTAGAACGATCAAGTGTTCTGGGATTCCCATTCTTCTCAGAGTCAGCCACAGTTTGTTATGATCCACACAGTCAAATACCTTTGCATAATCAATGAAACACAGATAGACATTC
>NW_006399788.1:9819955-9852235 GCF_000299155.1 Elephantulus edwardii | reverse complement strand
ATGTGAAATCAATGATATTGTTCTGTAGTTTCCACACTCTGTTGGGTCACCCTTCTTTGGAATGGGAACAAATATAGATCTCTCCCAGTCAGTTGGCCAAGAGGTTGTTCTCCAAATTTTTTGGCACAACTTACTGAGCACGTCCAGGGCAGTATCTGGTAGCTGAAATATGTGAATTGGTATACCACCTATCCTTGAAGAGCTTGCTGCAGAGGGTCAAGAACTACAGCCTTCAGTATGGATTGAGGCTCAATGTCAAGAAGACAAAGATTCTCACCACTGGACCAACCGGCAGCATAAGGATGGATGGCAAAGAGATTGAAATTGTTCATGGCTTTAGCTTGCTTAGCTCCACAGTCAACACCCTTGGCACCTGTAGCCAGAAAATTAAAAGACATATTTCCATGGGAAAGTCTGCTGTTAGGGACCTCTCCAAAGTACTGAAGAGCAATGGTGTCTTTCTGGAGACTAAGGTGCATCTGATATAGGCCATGGTCTTTGCTGTCACTTGTTATGCATCAGAAAGTTGGACAATGACTAGGGAGGATAGAAGGAGAATTGATGCCTTTGAGCTGTGGTGCTGGAGAAGAGTATTGAATGTACCATGGACTGCCAAGAAAATAAACAGATTCAACCTGGAGAGGGTTAAACCAGGCTGCTCTTTAGAGGCAAGGATTCTGGGGCTTCGTCTGACATACTTTGGACATGTTGTAAGGACACACAGGTCCTTGGAGAGGGACATCATGCTTGGGAGGGTGCAGGGACAGCGCAACAGGGGAAGGCCGTCTATGAGGTGGATTGATTCAGTGACTGGGGTAATTGGGATGAGAGTGTCAGAGACAGTGCGATTGGCACAGGACAGAGCAGAGTTTTGGGCTGTTGTACATAGGGTCGCTATGAGTCTCAAACGACTCGATGGCAAACAACAACAAGAACATTCAGAAAAGAGCTTCTTGGTCTATATGTCTAGATTTTGCATACCACAATTAGGTGTTCTGGGATTCCCATTTTTCTTTATGTTATCCATAACTATTCCCTGTTTTCAGCCAAGATTTACCTCATATCTGCAATATCCTTTGTATCAAAACCTCTTTTGCATTGAGATTACATTTATGGCAGTTCCCTGTCTATGTACTATTCCAGCTGCTTTCTAATAATCTTCAGTAAGAATTTGCTTACATGTGCTATTAATATTAATGTTTGCTAATATCCACGTTCTCTTGAACTACCTGTTTTTGCAGTGAGAACAAATATAGATCTTTTCTAGTCAGGAGTGAAGGTCATTTAAACAAGTATACTGAAATAACTTAGTGATAAGGCATCGTGCCAACAACCCAAAGACACATTGTTTATACCCACCAACTCCATAGTAGAAAGGTGGGTGATCTTCTCTTGTGAGATTTACAGCCCCAAAAACCTGCTAGAGGGTCAGTAATGAAATACTAATTGACAAACAAAAATGACCGCACTTCTGCCATTTGCAATGGTATGTATGAATTTCAGTAACATTATATTGACTTAAAGAAGTCTTATACAAAAGATTACAGACAATGGGATTCCATTTATAAGAATTTACAAAACAAGCAAAGCACTATGCTGAGAAAAGATATATGTATGTGTATATAATATATGTGTATGTGATGTATGTGCGTACACACACATACCTCTTTAGGCTAGAATCTGGAGGAAGTTGACAATGAAAAAGTATGAGGAAAATTTCAGGAGTGATAGTTCTATATTTTTTGGTAGGAGTTTGGTCATCTCAAATGCGTACATTTATACAAAGTAAATGAATGTACACTCTGGTGGCTTAGTGGTAAGGAAATACGCTGCCAACACAAAGGTATATGGTTGTACTCCATCAGCTATTTCACGGGAATAAAGAAGGGCAATTCCCTCCCATGAAATTAAATTTCCTCTGAAAACTCACTGGAAGCTCAGTTATGGGTCAGTTCCAACTCAATGATATAAAACAACAACACTTAAGACTTATAAATTCCATTGCATGGAAATGTTATGAAAAAGAAATGCTACACTACAATAATATGAAATGAGTCTAAACTAGATGAGTAAGAATTTATATTACTAGGTAGCAATACTTGAAGAAGTAATTTGCTCAAGATCTTATAAAAGCAAAGATTGTATAGGTTGATAAATTCATAAAACACTGAATCACAACAGAACTTACCTTGTTCTTAAAAGGTAGGTTGATAAATTCATAAAACACTGAATCACAACAGAACTTACCTTGTTCTTAAAAGGTGAAGTATTAAGGTTTTTCTATTTAGCTTTATTTCATACAATAATTCTTCTTCATATAGTTCCTGTAAAACAGTATCCATTTAAATGTGTTTAGGGTGACTGTTGTGGATTGCTATTGAGTCAGGCACAACTCATAGCGACTCTATGCACAAACGACCTAATGTCTTTTCATAACTATGACTGTTTCTCCAAGTTCATAGAGTTTCCAGAGACATGTGGTTTTGGAAGTGGATGCCACTACTTCTTCCAAACCTGTTTTACAACTGGGAGCTCCACCAAACACTGTCCACATTGGGAAACCATTATGGTATTTGATACCCCAGTGGCACAAGGTTCAGCATCACAACAAACACAGGTTATTTCATACAGCAAATTGATGAAGTGGAAGAATGTTCCTCCAGATATAACAACACTAGTCTCACTTAGCAGTGGTTAAGTGTTGTTAAATTCCATAAGACTCGTAGCGAGGCTTGCATGAAAGACCTGAACTCTATTTATAACTAACATCATTTCTGTATGTTTATAGAGTTTCCAGAGGCATCTAGTTTAGGAAGTGGATGACGTTCATGCTTTCCAACGTGAATCAATCTGGAAGCTCCTCCAAACATTTTACATGATGGGTAACCATGAGGTATTTGACACGACTATGGCACAGTGTTCAACAGTACAGTAACTCTCTTATTTAGTACAGCAAATAGACAAATGATTGCTGTATGACTTGGTCCACCCCTGGTCAAAAGTTCAACTGACACCCGCTTTTAGGGGGAAAAACAGTAACACACTCCAAACACGACCCCAAAAACTTCCCTTACATGACCACCATCAAGATGTGACCACCATCAATACGCTATAGTGGAGAGGATAAACCTAGGTCTCCCACAGCCCTGTAAAAGTAGTCTTTTTCAGGAAATAATAATAAATACAACTATAGTTGACCTTATAATAGAGCTATTATTATAAGGAAGATTTTACTTAGAAGTTATTTAGAAATAATAAAGCTATTAGTAGGGTTTCCCCCGTAATTATAAAAGAAAGGGCATATTTCTCCTCATCCACATGCCTCTCTTCACTGTATCACCAGGACTTCATCCCAGATGACTAGGAATGTAAAGTGCTCGGAGATGACATTCCATGAACACCAACCAGCTTGGAACAAATTGTTGTTGTTGTTATGTGCCGTAGAGTCACTTACGACTCATAGCGACCCTATGTACAACAGCCCTAAACTCTGTGCTGACCTGTGCCAATCGCACTCTCTCTCACACTCCCATCCCGATTATCCCAGTCACTGAATCAATCCACCTCATAGAGGGCCTTCCCTTCCTGTGCTGTCCCTCCACCCTCCAAAGCATGATGTCCATCTCCAAGGACCGGTCCCTCCTTACAACATGTCCAAAGTATGTCAGACTAAGCCCCAGAATCCTTGCCTCCAAAGAGCAGCCTGGTTTAACCCTCTCCAGGTTGAACCTGTTTATTTTCTTGGCAGTCCATGGTACATTCAATACTCTTCTCCAGCACCACAGCTCAAAGGCATTAATTCTCCTTCTATCTCCTTAGTCATTGTCCAACTTTGTGATGCATAACAAGTGATTGCAAAACCCATGGACTGTATCAGATACACCTTAGTCTCCAGAGTGACACCATTGTTCTTCAGTACTTTGGAGAGGTCACTAACAGCAGACTTTCCCATTGCAGTACTTTTTTTATTATTTCCTGGCTGCTGGTGCCAAGAGTGTTGACTGTGGAGCCAAGCAAACTGAAGCTATGAACAATCTCAATCTCTTCACTATCCACCCTGATGCTGCCAGTTGTTCCAGAGGTGAGAATCTTTGTCTTCTTGACATTGAGCCTCAATCCCTACTGAAGGCTGCAGTCATTGACCCTTTTCAGCAAGCATTTCAGGTTCTCCTCAGTTTTAGCAATCAGGGCTATGTCATCCGCATAACGCAGATTGTTAATAGATCTTCCACCAATCCTGATGCTACACTTGTCCTCATAGAGCCCAGCATCTCGGATAATCTGTTCTGCATACCATACAGGTTGAAAAGGTATGGAGATATGACACATCCCTGGTGTATACCTTTCCCAATTTTGAAACTTGCAGTGTTTCCCTGCTCTGTTCTGATGACTGACTCTTGGTCCAAGTATAGGTTTCGCATTAGAATGATTAAATGTTCTGGGATTCCCATTCTTCTCAGAGTCAGCCACAGTTTGTTATGATCCACACAGTCAAATGCCTTTGCATAATCAATGAAACACAGATAGACATTCTTCTGGTATTCTCTGCTTTCAGCTAAGATCCATCTAACATCAGCAACAATATCCTTTGTACTACCCCTTCTAAACCCAGCCTGGACTTCTGGCAAGTTTCTGCTGATGTGCTGTTCCAGTTGCTTTTGGATAATCTTCAGTAGAATCTTGCTTGCATGTGAAATCAATGATATTGTTCTGTAGTTTCCACACTCTGTTGGGTCATCCTTCTTTGGAATGGGAACAAATATAGATCTCTTCCAGTAAGTTGGCAAAATGGGTGTTCTCTAGATTTCTTGGCACAACTTGGTGAGCACGTCCAGGACAGCATCTTTTAGCTGAAATATATCAATTGTTATACCATCTATTCCTGGGGCCTTATTTTTTGCTATTTCCTTCAAAGCAGCTTGAACTTCTTCCTTCATAACCATAGGCTCTTGCTCATATGTTATTTTATTAAATTCTTCTGTGTCTGCCAATTCCTTTTGATACAATGACTCAGTATATTCTTTCCATATTCTTTTAATACTTCCTGGATCATTTAATATTCTGCCTAAAGCATCCTTGATCATAGCAACTCGAGGTTTGAATTTGTTCTTCAGTTTCTTGAGCTTAAGAAATGCTGAACAAGTTCGGCCCTTTTGATTTTCCGACTCCAGCTTCTTGCACATTTCCTTGTAGTATTTTGTCATCTTGTGCTGCCTTTTGGAATCTTCTGTTCAGCTCTTTAATATCTTGAATTCTTCCTTGTGCTTTGGCTTCTCTAAGCTCCAGTGCAATCTTCAGAGTTTCTTCTGACATCCATTTTGGTCTTTTCTTCCTCTTCTCTTTTTGTAATGACCGTTTGCACTCTTCCTGGATGATACATTTGACACCCTCTCACAATTCTTTAGGTCTTTGCTCATTAGTGTTCAAGGTCTCAAACCTGTTCCTGAGATGGTTCTGAAATTCAGGTGGGATAGACACAGAGTCATATTTTGGTTCCCATGGATTCGGTTTAATTTTCCTCAGCTTCAGCTTGAACTTGTATATGAGTAGTTGGTGGTTTGTTCAACAATTAGCACCTGGCCTAGTTTTCACAGCTGATATTGAGATTTTCCTGTGGTTCTTTCCACAGATGTAATCAATCTGATGCCTATGCATACCATCAGGTGAAGTCCATGTGTATAACCTGCATTTATTTTTCTTATAAAACTTATTTGCAATGAATAAGTCATTATTGTGCAAAATTCAATCATTCTATCTCCAGCTCAATTTCTGTCACCAAGTCCATGTTTTCCAACTACTGATTCTTCATCTCCATTTCCAGTTTTTGCATTCCAGTCACCCATTATTATCCATGCATCTTTTTTTTTTAATCCATGCATCTTGATTGTATGTTCGATTGATCTCCAACTGTAAAAGTTGGTAGAAATCATCAGTTTCTTCTTCTTTGGCTCTGGTTGTTGGTTCATATGTCTGAATGATAGTGATATTCACTGGACTTCCTTGTAAGTCTATAGATATTATCCTGTCATTCACAATGTTGTACTTCAAGACAGATCTAGAAATTACTTTTTAAACTATGAAAGCAACTCCATTTTCCTCGCCTCTTCATATCTGGAGTAATATATCATATGATCACCTGACTCAAAATGCCCCGTGTGGGTCCATCTCATCTCACCAATGCCTAGTATGTCAATATTTATGAGTTCCATTTCTTTCTTAACAGTATCTAATTTTCCTACATTCATGGTTCTCATATTCCATGTTCCAATCACTAGTGTCTGCTTACAACTGTTCCTCTTCCTTTGTATTTCCATACTCAGTTGCCCTCTCTGTTAGTCTGTGTGCATTCTGTTGTACCTAGGGTTTTCAGAGGCCTGCTATTTCAGAAGTGGATGGCAAATTCTTCTTCCTAGTCTGTCTTAATCTGAATGTTCAGATTTAGAGGAGTATCTGAAAGACAAACAATTTATAGAACAGTGAAAGATAAATCCCTCATTGTGGAGTTAACTATTTAGGTTGATTTAATTTAGCCTGGAAATGGGGCCCAACTGTTGGTAGAACTTCTCATGTAAACCAGAAAATCTAAAATGAATTCTTTCCAATCCCTAAACCTGAAGTCATGTGTAAGGTGAGTTCTGCTTACTTCCTCCCCCACCCACCCACAAATCTGTGTTACTAGGTTACTGCTTGAATTCTGCTTACTTTCTGTTTTCTAATCTGTGGTGGATTACTTCTCCCAACCATGTGTAAAATACTGAATAATAAAAATGTGAAAGAATCAAATCTTATTATTTATACATATGTTGCTCACTTGTCCTCCCTTTTTTTACAGTAGTGGTCTTATGCAGTATTTGTCCTTAAGTGATTGAGTTCTTTCACTCAGCATAGTGCTCTCTAAACTTTCTGATGTTGTATGGTATTAAGGAAAAAGGGAAGGGGCCAAGGGGAGTAGAATAAGGGGAAGGGGGAAAATTACTTGGGTAACAGTATTGGTGGGTGGAGGAGGTCAAAGAAAGGGGTTCTATGAGGACTTGAAGAGTCACAATGATAGATCAGTTATAATTATATAATGTATATGGATGACTGTATAAAACACAAAGTACATGTATTAAATATGACATATTTGAATGATTATATGGAAACCAATTTTAAAAATTTCATCATTAAATCAAAACCTGTACCTGCATGTCAGCATCATCGGAGTATCTAACATCACGCTTCTGCATCACAGGGAGCTTTTTAGGATAAACCAGCTCTTGACTCTCTACTCCAGGAATAATTTTTTCTGAAAGGATGTAAATACAGTTGAAATTAACATTCATTTGCAGTGAATGGAAACAGAATTGTTCTCAGAATAAACCAACAGGATGAAATATTTCTTCCTTTTCAGCCAAGGAGTGAGCTTTGGTTGCAGATTTCCTAGGAGTTGCACTGCTGACACAGACCACACATTTCAAAAGGTTTAAAACTTTTGAGGATTAAACCAGTGCACCAGCAACCCTCAGGAAAAAGATGGACAAACTCCCTGTGGTGCTTTACAGCCTCAGAAAGCTGACCTGTTCAAGGACAATTAGTTTTTTTCTTGAGTTAGTTGTGATCCCTGGATGGTGCAAAAGGTTAATGCATACTTTGTTTCAAACCAAAAGATTGGAAGATAGAATCCACATAGAATCACCTCAGATGAAAGACCTGGCAATGTATTTCCCGGAAAGTTTAGTAATTGAAAACCCTGTAGATCATAGTTTTACTATGACACACATAGATGGAGTAGACTTGACAACAAATGATAACTGGTTGAGTTAATGCTAAAGATATACTATCAAACTTTTAGTTTTCTGTTAGGTGAACTCAGCATGTGTTATAATGGATAAAGAATGAGGGAGCCCTGGTTGAGCAATGGTTAAGCACTTGACTATCCACCACGAGATTTGCACTATGAACACCTCAGCTGGTCTACCAGAGAAAAGACCTGGGCATCTGCTTCAGCAAAGATTCCAGCCTAGGAAGCTATGTGGAACAGTTCTACTCTGTCCTAGTGAATCACTATTTGTCAGAATTGACTCAACAGCACATAGCAACAATGGTTAAGTAGTAATATAAAGGAAAGGGTACAGACACTGTCTTCTTAGAGTTTGAGTCAAGGTTTTACCAGTTCAGTAGCAGTGTGACCACAAACAGTATATATCATTTTTTCTGATTCATAAATACCAGTATTAATTAGGAAGGGCCAGTCCTTGGAAAAGACATCATGCTTGGAAAGGTAGAGGATCTGTAATGGAGAGGAAGGCACTCAAGAAGAAGGATTGGCCCAGTGACTCTAATGAGCCCAAGTATCAGAGATGATGTAGACGGCACAATGTACGGCAAGGTTCAGGTCTAATATTCACAGAGTAGCTATTAGTCGTAGTTGACTCCATGGTACATAACAACAACAACAACAATATAAATAGTGACCATATTGATAAAGACTTTGGAGCACTGGTGACTAGCCCTTAGCTGCCTCTCTCCAGTGGTTTGAAACCACTAGTGGCTCTGTAAGAACAAGATGAGCTCTATAAAGACTTATAGCCTCAAAAACCCAAGGGAGGGTAGCTTTGAATCAGAATTGAGGCAACAGGAGTGAGTTGGTTTGGGTGTTTTTTTTGGTTTTTTTTTTTTTTTGTAACATAAGTGACAAACCCTCAACCTATTGTCCACTAGTCAGAATCAACTTATAGATGACTTTTGGGCTCATTTTCAGAAGCTATAAATTCAAAGGGAGGAGATTGCTCATCACACTATCACAGTCAATTACATTGATGTGGATGTTATAACATTGCTATCAGATGACGGTGACTCATAGAAACCCTATGAATGACGGATCTGAACCCTGCCCTGTGCTGCACCATCTTTGCCAACCCTAATATACTTGAGCCCATTGCTGCAGTTAGTGTGTCAATTCATCTTGTTAAGGGTTTCCTTCTCTTTTGCTCCTCCACCTTTTGAAGCATGATTTTTTTTTAAGGACTGATTCCCCCTGACAATGTGACTGTTATGCGTAAGAGGAAGATTCTCATTCTTGCAACCCTGGTTGCATTTTCTCCAAGTCATATTTGTGTTGGAGACAATGTTGCCACATTGTAGGTTTTTAAATGTTTACTAATTTCTCTTCTCATTGTAGGTCGGTATGTTAAAGGATGACACACTATCCCATAGAATCATAGAATCTCAAGATTAGCAATAAACTTGAGTCCTACACTAGATTATACTCTCTTCATCAACATTTTTGGCATGAACTTCAATGGCATTCACTTATGAGCAAGTCCCCCCTCCCTTTTTTCAGTATTTCTGTGATCATAGGTTATTTAAAAATGTTTATAGTTTCAAATGAAATTCTCTGTATTGTATCTCTTAATGTCCTCAGATTCTTACCTTACACTCTGGAGTTACAAAGCATAAATCTAATCTTCTTTATGGCAGTGTTTCAGATGTTTGAGGATAGTTGTTTTGTCTATATCTCAAATTATTGCTTCCCCAGTTTATTCAAACCTATCCTTTTGATTGTGGAATAACATGTTTAGATATCAAGAAAACGTAGCCTGATTTGTGAGTATTAAATAAATCATTGAAAGGAAATGATAGCCTTTTAGACTAGTAATACTCCAAAAACTATTCTGAGATTCTCTCATATAATCTAACTTTTGAACATTAATGAAGAACTAAACGTTCATATTATGTGCTGTGAAGGTCAGTTACATCACTATTTGCTGGACAAGTCAGCACAGAAATGTACTCACATTTGGTATATTTTCTTTATTGGTCATTATAGTCCCTTCCAAATCTAAGTTCTATGTCTCAAGTCACAGTGCTATGTAGATAGAACATTGGTTTATCTCAGAAACACACAATAAAGTAAACATCTTTAACATATTCACTTAAATATTATTATTTCTGAGCCTCTAAATTTTTTTTTTTAAAAGTAATCCTCCAGTGACTGAGCACTTGGTTTTTTCCAGAACATTTTTAAGAATGGGAAGATTTTATTTTCTAATTTAAAATTTTTTAAATACTTTAATGAAAGTTTACAGAAAACTTGGATTTTCATTCATTCATTGTTACACGTTTTCCTCCATAACCCTCCACCCCTAGTTCACTTTTCCCTTTAAAAAGGTTCTTTCATTGTTGCACAATTTCCTCCCACCCCCTGGTCCCCCAGTCCACTTTACTATGTATCTCTTATTCTGAACTGTTATGATGCAAATAATATCTAATAATATATTTCTTTTAAACATGCCAATCTTTTCTTTCAGTGTTGTTGTTGTGGTAGAGATGATTCTGACTTATTGTGATGATACACTCTAGGACAAAGTAGAACTGCTCCACATGATTTCATAATATGAAATCCAAAATATTTCATAATAATATTTCATTATTTCGTGTGAAGGTCATAAAAATGTATGGAAGCAAACTGCCGCATCTTCCTCTTGAGAAGTGGCTAGTGAGTTTGAAACATCGGCTTTTCAGTTAGCAGCTGAGCACTTCACCGCCACACAATCAAAGCTCTTTTGTTTGAGAAAGTGAGCCTAAATTTCAAATATCTTACATTTCAAAGTAAGTTAAGGACTATTCCTAAAGCTGTCTTTTGTACCATATCAAAAGCTTAGACTTATCGCCCTACTATCTCCTCCAAGGAGTCCCTAAATAATTAGAATCAGAAAGTGAGAATTTTTGATTCAGTATATGCTGTGTGAAAGACAGAAAAAAAATGTAGTTTAATGAAAACATAATAAGCTATTAAATAAGGAGTAACTTCACTTCAGATTTTTATATTGTCTTTTCAGAAAGGAGAAGCAAGTGAGGTGGTGTCATATTTCTACTGGATTTTTCATAGATTTAGTCCAATCATAGGGAGCTCTGTTGGAATATTGTTATGTAGCCTCCACTTGAGTATGACTTATGGCAATCCTATGAACAACATATCTGAACCCTGTCCTATCTTGTGCCATCCTCATTATCTCTGACACACTTGAGTCTATTGCTGCAGTCCCTGTATCTATCCATCTCACTGAGGGTCTTTCGTTCTTTCACTGACCATTCCCCTTTCAAGCATGTATGCATCTTGTTATGCACATTCTGTTTGTTTAAAGGAAGCATGTAAGAAACAGATCTCTCTAGATGAAACTATGTGTGTCACAATTTGCACTACTCATAACATAATGATAACCTCAAGACTATCAGGAGAAATATGTGAATTTCCATTTTATGAAGAAAGGAACCAAATTACTAGTTAATGCTTTTTTTAAAAAAAATTACCAGTTTACATAATTAATCAGGGTGCATTTTAAATTCTAACTTTTTTGTTTATTGTATAACGCATCATTTGAGAATAATCAAGGAAATAGCCTTCTGTTTTAATGATGCATGAGTGGAAGTAATGCGAGTTGGCAGCACATGTTTGTAAGAAATCAATAAAGTAATTGTATTTAAAAAAACTGTGTTAGGCAATCTCCTATCATGCAATTTGCAGCTTCTAAAAACTCACCGGAGGTTCAGATAAGAGTGGGTTCCAACTTGATAGCACATTACAACAATAAGAAAAACCCAAACCCATCAGTGGCTATATAGAATAAAGATAAAAATCTCTTCCCATCATGATTTTTAGCCTCAGAAACTCAATGGAAGGTTACTATGATTAATAAGATTTGACTCCAGTGCATTTGAGTTTTAATCCAATCAAGTACATCTCTGATGTCTAGATTTTTTAAATGAATAACACATACTGCTTTTGACCTATTAAGTCCTTTAATAATTATCTCTAATAGGAATTGAGTTGGAAAAAAACTGACACTCTTGTTTACATTTTCCAAAGGAATAAAAACACTTTATCAGTCAGCCATCTTAGAAATAAAACTTTCAGAACTAATCTCTTATATTTCAATTATTTAGATGTAGCATCAGTTAACCATCCAACTGTTGGTACAATTAGATTAATTACTGATAAAGAGAAATAACTTTATTTCCCTTGCACAGAATTAGGCAGGGTTCCACCCTATTGTATGTAGAGTCTGTTTGAAGCTGACTTGGATGGACATTTAACAACAATTTAGAGTTCATATTACCTGTTATAAAGACCCTGCCACAGGAATAAGATGGACACAAGACGGTGGGCAAGGCTACTCTTGCTGGGATGTTCACAACAAAATTATGGATAGATATTCAATATTTTTGTCAGTTACAATTTAAACTTTGTGACTAACAAGACATTTTATCACAGTGTAATAAAAGAATTTAGAGGAGAACATTAAAACGTACCTTTAAACTGAGAAAAGAATAAAGTCATCCAAAGGATATACCCAGGAATCATTCTCAATTGTTCTGACAGAAAAGGGGCACATATGCTTGAGAGAAGATGTGCACAGCTCTTCCTCCTCACCTCCAGTGCAAGGATGAAGAAATTAATGAGATAGATGAGCAGTTTTGACCAAGAACAAGGAAATGTTCCTTGATCATAGAGCTCAATTGGTTTTGCCCTTGAGCCTACTAGCTAGAGGGTGAACACACTGTACTAATGAAAGATTACCAGTGAGGTGATGGAGGAGGAGGTGAGCTGGGAATAGATTTCTATCTCACATGTAGTGTAAATGATTTCCAGGTGTATCAAAATTCAAAATCTAACCAATTATTGGTGCTTTACAAAATCTTTGAAGAATGCTTTACAAACTTTAGTCGAAAAAGAGGTCCATTATAAAAAAAATACTTCTTGCAGAAAAGGGAAAAAAAGGAAAATTTTATTAAATTGAATTAAATGTATGTATTTAACTATTTAATTATCTATCTTTTCTTTTGTACCCTTAGAGTCTATTATAAACAACATTCAGAATCCTATCAACATACCTTACACTGTTTGCATTTTCTGCTCAAGTTTTTTCAATGGCTTCTCATTACAGAGTAATAGCAAAAGTCTATTGATAATCCCAGCATCTATGGGATTTAACTTGGTGCTATCTGATTTGAAATTGTATCACTATTCTCCTTATTTACTCTGATACCAATACCTTGTATTCTTGGTATTTATTGAATACGTCCAGCACATTCTGCATTGAGACGTTTGCTTTCTGTTTCTTCTGATGGATATTCACCTCTCAGATACACAAATGTTTTGTATCCTCATGCTCTTTAGGTTTCTCCTCTGGTGGCTTAGTGGTAAGAAACTGTGTTCTAATCCCAAAGGCATGAGGTTCAAATCCACCAGCTGTTCTTCAGGAGATGGATTGGCAACCTCCTCCTGTCCAATTAACTGTCTCTGAAAACCCCTGAAGGGTCGGCTATGAGTCCGTTCCAACTAAATAGTACTCAACAATAACACAGTATCAACAGATCTGTGGGGTTTTCTTTAAGTACCATTCAGACTACTTTTACCCCACCAATTCTAATGCCTTTGTTGTTTTCCATTGGTTGTAATAAAAAAAGTTATATATTATGTCTTCATTTGCTTGCTGATTGTCTATCTTTATTCCATGAATCTCCACAAATGGAGGAATATTTTGTCAGCTTGTCCACCTGTGTATTTTCACTTCATAGAACAGTCACAGTTGCTGTTATGTGCTATTGAGTCAGCTACGACTCATAGTGACCCTGTGTCAACACATCTGAACCCTACCATATCCGAAGCCATTGCTATCATCTCTGACACTTGGACTCATTGCTATTGAGTCACTGTATCAGGCCATCTTGTTGAGGATCTTCCTCTCTTAAAAGCACACCTATAGAGCCAGACTAACAGGGTTTAATTCTCAATTCTTACATTTACCACTGACAAACCTTGAACAATAGGTCATTTCTCTGTGTCATAGTCCTATCTATGAAAATTAAGGCAATACTTTTTTTTATATATAAGATCATACTTTACTTGCTGCTGCAAATACTTTAACCCACTGCAACTGAGTAGGGAAAATGTGGCAAAAGGTCATGTTAGAAAAGGAGAGGTAGGTAAATTGATCAAAGTACTACTTCTCTAAAGGAAAAGGGGATATGGGCTTCTTTTTACCCTTGAAGGGAATACTCAGAATTATACAAATGTCAAATATTTGATCTGACAACCTGAAACCAGCACAGTTACAACGTATGTTACACAGCCACATGCACTCAATCATTATGCTGCCTGCTGATTTCAAATAGCATTACCTTGTTCTAGCTTCAATGTCATTGTAAGAATTTGGTGCCATAAAGTGGGTCACATCTGCAATGTGGACCCCAAGTTCCAGGTTGCCATTCTTTAAGGTTCTGACTGAGAGTGTGTCATCCACGTCTTCACAGCCTTTGGGGTCAATGCTGAACACGGGGTGGGTTTTCCTCAAGTCTTTACGTTCGTTTTCCTCCTCAGGACTCACCTTCCAGGGATTTTCAGGTGTGTTCACTGGCATCTCACACATCTGAGCTTCTGAGAAAAGGATAACAGAAATACTATTCTCCACAAGGATGGTTGCAATTTCCCCTTCCAGGTCTCCGATTTTCCCCAAAACTCGCACAAAATGTCCATTTGGATACAAAGATGTTGACTCCCAGGAATCAATGCGCACAATCACCCTGAAGTCCTGGAGAGCCTCTGCTTGCTGAGTGCTGATCCGGATTTTGGGAATTCTGTAATCCCAAGGCGTGACTAGGATTTTCAGAGCATTTTTGCCCTGAGATTGGACCTCTTCTTTGGATGGAAAAGTCACCACATAATCCCGCCAGTTCTTCTGAAGGATGCCCGCTACTCTGCCTGTAGGCATGGGCTCACTCGGGGACTCGGGAACAAGGGAGGGATTGAATTGTTGGAGGCAAGGATAGCAAAGCTTTGTCTTTCATATTTTGGACATATTGTTAGGAGAGGTTATTTCTTAGAAAAGGATATCATGCTCAGAAAGGTGGAGGTTCTGTGAACGAGAGGAAGGCCTCCAATGAGATGAATTGACATAGTGACTGCAACAATGGTGCAGTCTGTTGTTCAAAGGGTCATTCTCAACTTGATAGTAACTAACAACAACAATAACAACAACAGGGAGTTCTGGTAGCCTAGAGGTAAGAAATTGTGCTGGCAACCCAAAATTAGGTGTTTCAAATTCACCAGCTTCTTCATGGGAGAAAGATGGGTAATTTCCTCTCAGGAAACTAACCACTGGATGTTCAGTCGTAGGTCAATTCCTACTTGATGGTACACATCAACAAAAACCAATAACAGTAGTACTATAAACTTACCAATGTCTCCCATTGACACTACATTAGATATAGATTTGTTGAATATATGATGGAATTGATATTCTTGCTGTTTTCTATTCAAGAAATTATAAAAGTATCACAAGAAAATCTTTAACCCAAATGACAATCTCTTCCAGTGGAATTTCTGATGTTCTGTCAAGACGATGTCAAGGAGAGAGCTCTGGTGGCCTAGTGGCAAGAAGCTGCACTGCAATTCCAGAGGTATGTGGTTCAAATCCACCAGATGCTCTCCTGGAGGAGGAGGGACAATGTCCTCCTGTACCAGTCAGATCTGATTTGACGGTACATACACACACAAAAATAATAAAAAGAAAAAAAAATTTTTAAAAAGATGATGCCAAGAAAAACTGAAGGCAGGGGAGCCCTCAGTGTAGTTTACTCTTCACCAAACCAGCATTCATACACTTAGCAAACGGAAGTCGTCTATTTCTTTCCCAGTTAGAGTTGAAACCAACATTCTATTTGAGTGATGGAAATGATACTGAGCTTACCTTTGATAAAAAGTTGCAGAAAAAGAGATAAATAAATCAACATTATCACCCATGGGATGTCAGCTATGATTCTGTGTTTACACGTAAACCTTTGAGACACTTGTCTGAAGTCTTTGGAAAGATTCTAGTCCGATGGACTTTCTTTACCACAGAAATATCAGAGGTTGGCAGTGTATGTACTTAAAATGGCTATAACATCAAAGACTTTTGAAAAATAAGGTCATAAAATGACCAAAACTCTAGTAGAAAACTAAAATTAAAAGTAAATGTTTGCCTAAGCCTGTATTCTCTTTTATTATATATGGCTTCCCCTCTGTTTGATTTTGTTGTTGTTGTGGGCTTTTGAGTAGGAACTGATGCATAGCTGGTTTTCAGAAGCAGTAAATCATATGGGAGGAGATTGCCAATCCTTCTCCCATTGAACAGCTTGTGGATTCTAACTACATGCTTTGAGGATTGCAGCACTGCTTCTTGCCACTAGGCCACCATAGCTCCCTTTTATGTTAGAACTTTATTCCTTTTTAACTCTAAAATTTATTTTTCTAGTTGGAGATCATAGTGCCTCGTTTCCAAGTTCTATCACATCACTAGTGTGGGGTAGTGAAAAACAAACAAAAAATATAATTATCTTATAATTTAGATCACTTTAGGTCTCTATACGTCTAAATTAATGCAATCAACAAAGTATCCAAAGCTTTAAAAAAAGCAAAATAATGTATCTAAAAAGAAACCTCAGTATCAAAGATGATATATATGGTCCAATTATCAGGCAAAAACAGATTTTAAGACAAGGATGATTAGACAAATTTGAGTAATGTGACAAATAAGACTGTCCTGTTCCTTTCTAAGTTCCCTGCTGCCCAGCAGTGAAGTTCTTTAGTCAATTCTCTTCTTGGTTTCTAGCAGAGGTTATGAGATTGAAGACTATTGTGTTCTTGCCTCATCACCACTGGAATCAGCTCTTTACAAAATAGTTAGACAAAAATATTCATGTTGGAACCCTTCATAACTTTATGTAAAATTTGTCTGTTTTTTTCTCCTATTTGACCTCTCTGGGAAATCTCCTATACAATTTACACAAAGGCAACGAGTTTGAGTGAAATGAGCCAGATGCTTTTTTCAGGCTTCTCCTCTATGCTTTCTAGAATTGCTATATTATGTAACACAGACTGAGTGACTTAACAGAAATTAATTGTTTTCAGTCCTAATGACTGTTGATTTTGTGTTATGTCAGGTCAGTTACAGTTCATAGTGATCTAAGTATGAGACCCTATGTACAACAGCCCTAAACCCTGCTCTATCCTGTGCCAATCACACTGCCTCTGATACACCCATCCCAATTACCCCAGCCACTGAATCAATCCACCTCATAGAGGTTCTTCCCCTCTTGCGCCGTCCCTCCACCCTCCCAAGCATGATGTCCCTCTCCAAGGACCTGTCGCTCCTTACAACATGTCCAAAGTATGTCAGATGAAGCCTCAGAATCCTTGCCTCCAAGGAGCAGCCTGGTTTAACCCTCTCCAGAGTGAATCTGTTTGTTTTTTTGGCAGTCCATGGTACGTACAATACTCTTCTCCAACACCACAGCTCAAAGGCATCAATTCTCCTTCTATCCTCCCTAGTCATTGTCCAACTCTCTGATGAATAACAAGTAATAGCAAAGACCATGGCCTGTATCAGATGCACCTTAGTCTCCAGAGTGACACCATTGCTCTTCAGTACCCTGGAGAGGTCCCAACAGCCGACTTTCCCATCGCAATACATTTTTTTTTTTATTTCCTGGCTACTGGTGCCAAGAGTGTTGACCGTGGAGCCAAGCAGACTAAAGTTGTTAACAATCTCAATCTCTTCACCATCCATCATGATGCTACCGATTGGTCTAGTGGTGAGAATCTTTGTCTTCATGACGTTAAGCCTCAATCCATACTGAAGGCTGCAGTCCTTGACCCTCTGCAGCAAGCATTTCAGGTCCTCCTCAGTTTCAGCAAGCAGGGTTGTGTCATCTACATAATGCAGATTGTTAATAGATCTTCCACCAATCCTGACACCACACTTCTCCTCATAGAGCCCAGCCTCCTGGATAATCTGTTCTGCATACAGGTTGAAAAGGTATGGAGATAGGACACCTCCCTGGCCTATGCCCTTCCCAATTTTGAACCTTGTAGTGTTTCCTTGCTCTGTTCTAACAACGGCCTCTTGGTCCAAGTATAGGTTTCTCATTAGAATGATCAAGTGTTCTGGGATTCCCATTCTTCTCAGAGTCAGCCACAGTTTGTTATGATCCACACAGTCAAATGCCTTTGCATAATCAGTGAAACACAGATAGACATTCTTCTGGTATTCCCTGCTTTCATCTAAGATGCATCTAACATAGGCTACAACCTCCCTAGTACCACGACCCCTTCTAAAGAGAATGAAATCACCATTTTGCCCAAGTCCAAAATTAAATGCTTGTAAGGCTATGCTGTTCTGAAGACTCTATGAGAAGATCTTTCCTAGCTTCTGCTGGTTCGCGGCAAGCCTTGGGAGTACGGTCACTAAGGTTGATGTCAACATCCTCAATCTATGGCGGTCCTCCTATGCAAGATCATACACCATAAATATGACAAAAATCTTTGGTAATATTTATTTTCAGTTTTGTCATCTGTTACAGACGTAGTTGGAAATTTTTTAAATGTAAATTTCCTAGATTATGTAAAATACAATAAAGAAAAATTTTTGTAAAATCTTTTTACACTTTAGTGTCTGAGTGAATAAACTTTTAATTAATTTTTCTCCTTTTCCTTTAATGCCTACTTTATTATCGTGAAAATTCTATTAAATGCTGTCAATTATGACTCGTAGTATCCCTATGAAAATTGCCATATTTATCATCTCTTATATATATGAGCCCATTGATGCAATCACTGGGTCAGTCCATTTTGTTAAGGGTCTCCTTCTCTTTCACTGACCTTCCACCTTCCCAACCATGGTATCCTTTTCCAAGGACTAGTCTCGCTTAAAGATATGCTCAAAATTTGTGAGATGAAGCTTTACCACCCCTGCCTCCTGGCTGCACCTTCTACAGGACATTTTGCTGTTTTTACTGTTTCAGCAGTCCATGAGATCTTAAATACTTTTCTCCTATACCAGAACTCAAACACATCAATTCTTCTTTTTTCATCTTTAGTCACCAACCAACTTTCAGATGCATAGTAAATAATTGAAAAGACCGTGACTGAATCGGATGCTCCTCCAAGCTAACGTTATTCCTTAACATCTTGCAGGGGTGTGTGTGGGGGGGTCTTTGACCATAGATAGATTCAGAAATACTAATTTTCCCAATATTCTGTGTAAAACACTAGAAAATCTAACAAAATTTGCGAGGTGGTTGTCCAAAAAAGCAAAAACACACTGCATGCTATAAAATTGAGTAAAGTGTTGTCAGGACTGTACCCTTTCTCCATCATCTGTTCAATATGCTGAAGAAGTGAATGGAAAATCTGAACTTTAAGAAGAAGAACGTGACATCAGGATTGAATGAAGAAGACTCTTCAAGAATGTGTGTTATGCAGATAACAAAGCTTTGCTTACTTGAGGTGGGGACAACTTGAAACAGTTGCTGCAGAAGATCAAGAAGTACAGCCTTCAATATAGATTACATCTCAGTATCAAGAAAACAAAAGTTCTCACCATAGGGCCAATAAGCAATATTGTGATAGTTGGAGGAAAAAATTGAGGTTGTCAAAGATTTAACTTTATTTGAATCCATGATCAATGCCCTTGTTACCAGCAGCCAAGAAATCAAGAGATTTATATATGACAATGGGAAAATTTGCCATCAGTGATGTCTTGAGAGTCAGTTTAAAGAATAAGTTGCATATTCCAAGCCGCAGTCCTCTCAGTTGCTTTCTAGGTATCTGTATGTTAGACAATAACTAAAGATGACAGAAGAAGAACCAAGTCCTTTGAGTTGTGGTTTTATAGAAGAGCACTGAATATCCCATGGACTGCCATGAGGACAAACATGTCTGTCCAAGAGAAAATTCAAGCAAGGTGTTTCTTGGAGGCAAGTGTAGTGAAACTCAGTCTCAGATATTTTGAGCAAGTTGTTGGGAAGGGAAGTCCTTAGAGATGAATATCATACTTGGAAAGGTAGAGGATGAGAATAAAAAAGGAAGACAGTATGGACTCTTCCAGTGACTCTAAAAATGGGCTTGTGGTTCTTGGAGACGATGAGGATAGCACAGCACAGAGCAACTTTCAGATCTGTCATTCATATGGTCACTATGAGTCAACGTGGACCTGATGGCACATAACATTAAAGTGTTAGCAGCAATGAGAATAACAATGTATGCTTTTAACATGTGCAGATGAAATAATGTGATTTGAAGCATTATTATAATTGGGTAATAATGATAACTCTGACAAGGTTCAAAAAGTAAATTGATAAAAAGTTTTAGCTTGGTAGGTATTATTGATACACACAACAGAGGCTTACAAATAATGTTTTTGTTGTTATAAAGAACCAAAACACACAAATAAACAAGCCCAACAAAAACCCAACCACCTTCAAGCTCAGAGCTGTCAAGTCAGAACCAAGGCTGTAAATTGCACAGTGGAATAGATTTCCGTCTATACTGGTGTATCCAAACCCCCAGAGAAGAGTCAACCTTAGGTTATCAGTCCATAGCAACTCCCTATGGACTATGCCACCAAAGCACAGGTATGTGTTCACTAAAAAAATCCTACATTTCTACTGAAATACTGCAGATAGTTTCAATGGACAATCATTTTGGAGTCATACCCTCTGACAGTGTCACCCAGGTCTGTCTACATGGCCTAAAACTCTCTAAAGACACTGCTAGTCCTTAGTTTGTAGACATATCATTCCAAATTCTGCTTCTGCCTTCATAAGGCTGTCCTTTCTGTGTGTGCCTCCTCTTTAAATAAACACAGCATTCAGCTCGGACACACTATCCTCCAGGGTGATCTATGTTAACTGGTAACATCTTTAGAGATTGACATTCCAATCAAGGCCACTGTCACAGGTTAGGGGAGTTAAGATGCCAACATATCTTTTCTATATCATCTATAACATTGTAAGGCTTTCTCTCTCACTCTTTCACCCCTCCACACTCCTTCTCCCATTCCTTCCATCTACCTAGTTGCCCAGCAATCGTCCAGACATTCTTCATGGTTTATAGGAGTGAATTCACAATGATGAAGGCCTTAGAATATGGACATACAGTAAAGAATATACTGAGTCAGAAGCAGAGAGTAGCTGACTTTACAGACCTAACACACATATGCTTTTATCACCTTTGTAGAAAAAAAAGGGCAGAAAAGCTGCAAATAAATTTAAATGAATGGTGAGAGTGAAGAAAAATAATCTTATAATATCAATAGTAAAAACTTTTCAAAGAAATTATGGAATGGAAACAAAAGTAAATAAAAAATTGTGGGAAAAAAAAGAAATTATGAATTTTTTAAAAAAGCATTTTCTGTCTTACTTCAAAGGAATTCTCAGTATTAAGTATTCCAAAGCCACAGTAATCAAAGGGGAACTTGGCATTCTCTTTGTAGGTTTAAAAGTTAATTTTAAGCCATTTAATATGCTTTAAGAGCAGTGTAAAGAACACTGGATTCAGAATCAAGAGCGCTGTGTTCTCCTGTGACTAGGCCACTTACCTTTACAAGTCACTTATTTCTTTGGACCCTAGTGATTTTATGAATTAATATCATTGGACTATTCAGTCTCTAAGACAATCAAGCAAAAGGTTTCCATGAATTTGCTGGATTATTACTTTTCCTTTGAATTTCTTTACTTTTTAATAGTGATTTTATCTTTTCAAAATGATTAGAAATTTGATTTTTATCATTGTCCTTCTCTCTAGTCACAAATTCATTAATTGATGCAATACAGTTAACAGTAAATGTGGATGTTGTTTTTATGTACCATCAAGTTAGAACTGACTCATTGCTGACCCTTCAGTACATTTTCCGAGGCTGTCAATCACACAGAAGGAGATTATTCATCTTTCTCCTGTGGAGCAGCTGCAGGATTTCACCTGTGTGCCTTTGCTTTGGCAGCACAACTGCTCACCCACTAAATCACTAGAACTCCACAATAGTCAATGCTGTGGTTGCTGTTATGTGCTGTTGAGTCACTTGTGACTCATAGCCACCCAGTGTACAAGAGTCCTAAACCTTGCTCTATCCTGTGCCAACCTCACTGTCTCCAACACACCTACTCCCATTACCCCAGTCACTGAACCAATCCACCTCATAGAGGGTCTTCTTCTGCACTGTCCCTCCACCCTCCCAAGCATAATGTCCTTCTCCAAGGACTGGTCCCTCCTTGTAATATGTCCAAAGTATGTCAGATGAAGCTTCAGAATCCTTGCCTCTAAGGAGCAGCCTGGTTTAACCCTCTCCAAGATGTACCTGTTTGTTCCCCTAGCAGTCCCTAGTATATTCAACACTCTCCTTCAGCACCACAGCTCAAAGACATCAATTCTCTTTCTGTCATCCCTAGTCATTGTTCAGCTCTCTGATGTATAGCAAGCAACTGCAAAGACTGTAGCCTGGATTAGGCACACCTTATTCTTCAGCCTGATGTCATTGCTCTTCAGTACTCTGGAGAGGTCCCTGACAGCTGACTTTCCCAGTGCAATTTGTCTCTTGGTTTCCTGGCTCCTGGTACCAAGAGTATTAATAGTGGACCCGAGCAAACTAAAACTGTTAACAATCTCCATCTCTTCACCATCCATAAAGATGCCGCCAGTTGGCCTACTGGTGAGAATCTTTGTTTTCTTGATATTGAGCTTTGATTCTATATTGAAGTTTGCAGTCCTTGACCTTCTGCAGCAAGCACTTCAGGTCCTCCTCAGTTTCAGCAAGCAGGGTTGTATCATCTGCATAATGCAGGTTGTTGATGAATCTTCCTCCACTCCTGATGCCACATTCCTCCTTGTACAGCCCAGCCTCCTGGATGATCTGTTCTGCAGATTGAAAAGGTATTGAGATAGGACATATCCCTGGCACACACCCTTCCTGATTTTGAACCATGAAGTGTCTTCAATGCTCTGTTCTGACGACTGCCTCTTGGTTCAAATATATGGTTTCATATAGGCAAACGTTCAAGGATTCCCATTCTTCTCAGAGTCAGCCACAGTTTGTTGTGATCCACACATTCAAAAGTCTTTGCATAGTCAACAAAACACAGACATTCTTCTGGCATTCTCTGTTTTCTGCCAAGATCCATCTGACATTAGCTATAATATCCCCAGTACCACAGCCTCTTCTAAACCCAGCCTGCATGTCTGGCAGTTCTTTGTTAATACGGAATATTATAAACTCAATACTGAATATTATAAACTCAACAAGGCATGTGACAAATAATTTGCTCATCTGAAAGAAAACAGTTATTCTTAGGGAGTGACAGATAAAGAGAAAACAGACTGTAATAATTTTACTTTTAATTCTGGGAATCATTATTTTGGTAGTGACATTAAGCAGATTACTTACTATTGCCCAAGTTTGAGGAATTTGTGTAGTAAATTTGATATAATAATGCCTTCTTTGAGCTCTGGTGGCCTAATAGTAAGGAACTGTTCTCTCAACCCAAAGGCACGTGGTTTGAATCTGCCTTCTGCTCCATGGGGGAAAGAGCAATCAGGTCCCATATGATTCACTGCCTCTGAAAACTCACTGTAGGGTCAGCAATGAGTTGATCCTGATTTAACAATGTTGCATCATAACATTAAATAAGATACATAAAGAATCTTAATAAATAAAATATATAAATAATCTGCATGGTTTAAAATCAGGAAGGGTGTATATAAGGAATGTGTCCTATCTACATACTTTTTCAATGTATATGTGAAATAGATCTTCCAGGACGCTGAGCTTTAGAGGAGGAATGTGGCTTCAAAGTTGGAGGAAGACTCATAAACAACCTGTGTTATGCAGATGACACAACCTTGCTTGTTGAAACTAAGGAGGACCTGAAACAGTTGCTGCAGAAGGTCAAGAACTACAGCCTTCACTATGAAGTACAACACCAAGAAAACAGATTCTCACTCCTGGGATGACTGTCAGCATCATGATAGAAGATGAAGAGAATGAGATTATTAACAGCTTTAGCTTGCTTGGTTCAACAATCAACATTCTTATTACTAGCAGGTAGAAAGTCAAAAGACATATTGCATTGGGCAAGTCTATTGTGAGGGACATCTTCAGAGTACTGACAAGCAATGATGTCAGTTTTGAGACTAAGGTGTGCCTGATCCAGGCCATGGTCTTCACAATTATATGCTCTGATGCATCAGAAAGCTGGATGATAGAAGAATTAATACCTTTGAGCTGTGGTGCTGGAGAAAAGTACTGAATATACTATGGACTGCTGTTGTTGTTGTTGTTATGTGCCGTCGAGTCGCCTACGACTCATAGCGACCCTATGCACAACAGCCCTAAACTCCGCTCTGTCCTGTGCCAGTCGCACCATCTCTGACACTCCCATCCCAATTATCCCAGTCACTGAATCATTCCACCTCATAAAGGGCCTTCCTCTCCTGCGCTGTCCCTCCACCCTCCCAAGCATGATGTCCCTCTCCAAGGACTGGTCTCTCCTCACAACATGTCCAAAGTATGTTAGATGGAGCCTCAGAATCCTTGCCTCCAAGGAGCCACCCGGTTTAACCCTTTCCAGCACAAATCTGTTTGTTTTCCTAGCAGTCCATGGTATTCTCAGTACTCTTCTCCAGCACCACAGCTCAAAGGCATCAATTCTCCTTCTATCCTCCTTGGTCATTGTCCAACTCCCTGATGCATAACAAGTGATTGATTGGGAAGACCACAGCCTGTATCAGATGCACCTTAGTCTCCAGAGAGACACCATTGCTCTTCAGTTCTTTGGAAAGGTCCCTAACAGCAGACTTTCCCATGGCAATGCGCCTTTTGATTTCCCGGCTGCTGATGCCAGGACTGTTGACTATGAAGCCAAGCAAACTAAAGCTGTGTAGAACAGAAAGTTTTTTGTGGAGAGGGTGAAAGCAGTTTACTCTGGGAGGCAAGGATTCTAAAGCTATGTTTGACATACTTTGGGTATATTGAAAGAAGGGACCAGTATTTGGAGAAGGACATTATGCTTGGGAAGAACAGTGCAAGAGAGGAAGATCCTTGGTGAAATGGATTGACTCAGTGACTAGGATAAATGGGGGTAGATGCATCAGAGACAATAAGGTTGCCTCAGGATAGGGAAGGGTTCAGCTGTACATAGGGTGGTCATGAGTCAGATTTGCTTTACGTTTAAGCAAGAAATAATCATTCTTGATTTCCCCACATGTATTTTGCTTACGTAGATAAAAATCTTCTCAAAGTTATCCATAATCATTGTCACATCTTTTTCTCTTTGTTCTCTCAATTAAGGCACTCCATGAGAGTTTTGAACCTTTAGTGGTGCACACAGGTAATGTGCTCAGCTACTAACAAAAGTTAGAGGTCCATCAAGATGTACCTGAAAGTAAAGTCTTGGCAATTTATCTCTGAAAAATATGCCACTAATAATACCGTGGAGCACAGTTTTGTGCTGACACGCATTATATTGCCATGAGTAAGTGTTGACTTAATGACAAGTGATTAATGGTTTAGACTATTAAAGCTGCCCTTAAAAGTCATCATATTTCCAGATGCTAAATTTATTTTATATATTCTGGGCATGTTGTCAGGAGGAACCAGTTCTTAGAAAAAGAAATCATGCTAGTCAAGGCGGAGGGTCAGAGAAAGAGAAGAGCTTCCACAAGGTGAATTGATGACTGTAACAATGGGCTTGAGCATATTAGAGATGGTGAGGAAGAAATGGTTGGCAATTAGCCTCTGAAAAACTTCAGGTATGAAAATCCTGTGGAGCGAAGTACAATTCCTCTCTGATACAGATAGGGTTGCTATGCATCAGAATCAGCTTGGTGAGTGCTGTTTTTTATTTTTCTCTCTCTCTCTCTGTCTCTCTCTCATCAGCGTTACTTATTATTATTCTTATTTGGTTTCATGATTTTAACATTTACTAGTCTCTGACCAATGAAAATGTTTATTTGATTTTTCCTCTTGTATTGCAACGTAACATGCCGATTTTTGTCAATTGTTCAGCATTATATCCCCAATGTCTAGAGTTTTTTCTATTGTTTGCTTTCATAAATATTACTTAGTTAATTATTTCTTCAAAGACATACTGTCTGTATAGTTTATCTTTTATTTGAAAGAAAACTATTGTTATCCAGGAATAATTGAGATTGTGACATCTCCTGAAGTTAATAGCCTGTGAAAGCAGGACAAAGGAAGACCAAAGAAGAATCAATGCCATTAAACTGTGATGTTAGAGAAGAGTACTATGTCAAAAGAACAAGCAAAGCTGTGCTGGAGGAAATAAAAACAGGGTTCTCCTTCAAGGAAAAGATGGTGAAACCTCATCTCCCACTCTTTGGGCATGTTGTCAAGACAGTGTTGTCCTTGGAAAAATTATTATGCTGGGATATAAAAAGAATCAATAAAGAGTGGAAGATCTTCAATGGGTTGGATTGACATATGATCACAACAAGAACTCAAGTATAGCAAAGACCAGGAAGATGGCACAGAATAGGGTATAGTTTCAGTCTATTATTCAAAGAATTACTTTGAGTCATAGACAACTTGGTGGCACCACCAACAATAACAACAACATAAATACAGTTTATATTTTATTTAAAAGAAAGTGATTGCTATAAGCAAATAATTAAGAGCTTTGATTTATCTGAAAATTATTTATCATGGATTATTGATTATTGATCATAGAATCATGTGGAAGCATATGAGTTATCATGTCTACTCACTATCTGTCAAATATATCAACATTATTCACTAAAATTAAGCCAAAACTCCAAAACAAAACAAAACAAAATAGCGAGGCCTTTATACAGACAATTAATCATTTGGCTGGCTGTCCTGCTCAGTTCTTGATGCTCCTGTTCCTTTTATGGGCACACCTGCATGAGTTCTCCTGTACAGCTGCCTCTGCTTTCATCTTCCTACAGTTTCAGCTAAAGCAGCATTTTCAAGGTTGATTGAACAGAACATAGGATGGATTTGTTTACCACTTGTGGCTTACATTTTATGCAACCCTTCTCCAGTTTACCACACAGGCTCACTGCCTCTCAGAAGTTTTACTCTTCCTCGTCCTTCATTCCCTTCCTAACATGTCTAGCACCACATTCTTTGTGAAGCCTAACTCACTAATCATGGTCGACTCTGCTTCTTACCTTAGCTGACTGCTCAAACGTCATCTATGTCTGCCTCATTGTTTACTGGTGTATGTGTATTCCTCAGTGGCACTCATTTTCTCTTGTGGCCTAGTGTAAGGAGGTCAGAGGCATATATTGGGTTTGTTTTGTTTAGATTGCAATAAACTGATTTATCTAAAATATGTATTAGCCTATTATAACTCCATAACATTTACAATTTCAGGTGTTGTTAGTTAAAGCTTTATTTTATCTATCCAACTTTGTCAAGCTCTTTAGGGACAGAGACCATACCTAAAGGTCATGTGCTGTTGTCAGGATATGTTACAGATATTTCACATTATTGGAATAAAAATAAACCATAGTTTCTCAAGACAACAGTAGTTGCGATAAATTTATTGCTACTCTGTTTATGGAATAGGATGGCACATACAATAGGTTTTCTGTAATCAAAACATCACATCTCTTATAGCCCTTTGTTTCTTGATAAATCAAGACTCCTTTAGGTTTCTGTATGACAAGACTAAGGTTGTTTAAAAGTTTCAGATTCATTTGTTTCTAAAAGCTATTGATGGACAAAAAATAAAATAAAATAAAAATACTAGGAACCAAAGTTATTTTTTTGTAATTACTTGGAAATCTATTATGTCTTTCTTCTCAAAATAGAAATGTGTTTGATAGCATCTCGTGAATCTGCCCATTAAAACACAGTAGATTGCATTCACCCACAAGTGTACCTTCCAGCACAATATGACCTCTATGTGTCTATACCTGCAGCACTCTCTTAATTAAGCATAGAAACTGGCTATGACACTCCAACCTAGGCTGAAAACTTTTCATGGCCAAGATTGTAGGCTCACAAATAAAAGATTTAAACAGAGAATTATGGGCATCCTGGGGTGGCCTTAATTTTGAGTTCACATGCTTGACATGGATTTGGAAGTTGTCATATTATCTAAGAATGAAGAAAGGTTTGGTGGTATATTCTATAGGGAGTTACACTTGTAACTCAAAGGCCACATCTTCCTAGTGGTTCAAATCCATCAACTTCTCCACAAAAGAAAACTGGACAATCTCTTCCCTTGCAATTTTCAGCTTTTGAAAACTACTGGCGAGTCAGGTGTGAGTAGATTCTGTCTCAAATACATACAAGAACAACAATTTAAGACCACATAGCTAGTGGGTGATGAGCTAGTTTTTGTAACTAAAGGCAGTATGGCCCAATGGCTAAGGATTTGTTGTGCAAACCCAAATTCAGGAAGTTTGACTCCATGACTTTTTCCTTGAAAGAAAGACAGACAGTTTTGCTCTTATGATTTAAAGCCTGTGAAAATCTGCTGGAGGGTATGCAGAGTTGCTTCTGACTGGATGATTAAATGAACATAATCATATATTAGATCCAGGTATGGGGTTGCATTCATAGTTAAAAAAGACCATTTCTAGATCCATTCTGAAGTACAATGTTGTGAATGACAGGATAATATTCATACGCATATGAGGAAGAACTGTTAACTCCCGTGTCATTCAAAAATACCAAATTTTATACCAAATTTTGCAGTCTGAAATAAACTGAACATGCAGCTAATAATGATTGGTGGCTGGAATGGAAAAGTTGGAAATAGGAAGAAGGACTAGTAGTTGGAAAATACAGGCCTGGTGACAGAAATAAGGCTGGAGATAAAATGAGAGAATTTATAAAATCAATGATTTATTCATTGCAAATAGCTTTATAAGAAACACAAATAGTGACTAACCATGCGCACTTCACTGATGTATTACACAGAAATCAAATGGATTACATCTGTGTAAAGAATCTTTGTAGAAGCTCAATGTCAGCAGTCAAAACCAGGCCAAGTGCTGACTGTGACACAGACCATCAACTACTCACGTGCAAGTTCAAATTGAAGCTAAAGAAAATGAAAATTATCCACAATAACCAAAATACAATCGTGAGTCTAGCCCACTTGAATTTAAAAACCATCTCAAGAACAGGTTTAAGGCACTGAACACTAATGAACAAAGACCAGATGAGCTGTGGGATGATATCAAGGATATTGTATGAAGAAAGCAAAAGATTATTACAAAGATAGCAGAGCAAAAAAGGATCAAAAGGAATGTCAGAAATGACTCAGAATATTGCACTGAAACACTGAAAATCCAAAAGAAGGGAAGAATTGAGGAAGTTAAAGAGTTGAACTAAACACTTCAAAGGGCAGCTTGTGAAGACAGAGCAATATCTCAAGAAGATATTCTCACCACTGGGCCAATTGGCAGCATGAGGATGGATGGTGAAGACACTGAGATTAACAGTGCTCCACAGTCAACGCTCTTGGCACCAGCAGCCAGGAAATTAAAAGACATATTGCGATGGGAAAGTCTGCTGTTAGGGACCTCTCTAAAGTATAGAAGAGCAATGGTGTCACTCTGGAGACTAAGGTGTGCCAGCCACAGGCTATGGTCTTTGCAATCACTTGCTATGCTTCAGAGAGTTGGACAATGACTAGGGAGGATAGAAAGACAACTGATACCTTTGAATTATGGTGCTGAAGAACAGTATTGAATGTACCATGGACTTTTAAGTAAACAAATAGGTTCATCATGGAGTGGATTAAACCAGGCTGCTCCTTGGAGGCAAGGATTCTGAGGTTTTGTCTGACATACTTTGGACATGCTGTAAAGAGGAACCAGCCCTTAGGGACTTCATGCTTGGGAGGGTGGAGGGACAGTGGAGGAGAGGAAGACCCTTGATAAGAAGGATTAATTCAGAGACTGGTAATGTGGGTAGATGTGTCAGAGACAATAAGATTGACACAGTATAGAGCAGGGTTTAGGGATGTTGTACATAGGGTCACTATGAATCACAGGTAACTCAACTGCACATGACATTTCAATATGAGGCTAATAAATTAAGTCTTTCAATGTGCTAACTAAATATCTCATTAATTTTATTGACAAGATGCTTGCAAATGTTCTAATGCTCCATAAAGTTAAAATCCAATGCTTGTTCAAGGCATACATTACTAAAATAGTTTCTTAGTAAGACAAAATATTTTTGCATACATGTCAGCATGATACATGTCAAGGTCATTGGAATTTTAATGAATCTCCTGTGTATGTGTTGTTGCTTTCTGTCAAGTTCAATCCAACCCATGTGTATCAATATAACTGCTCTATCCTGTAACGCTTGAAAGTAGATATCCAGGCTTGTCTTCCTAGGTTTTGTTGGGTATGCTTAAACATCTTGTTTTTAAAGTAGTTCTTGGGCAATTAACCGTTTCAGTTATTCAAGAACTCCAATGTCATGTGTATAACACTATATATTTTATATTTTATAATTTATAAAGTTGTTCTCAGTAGATTATTTTATATGCACCTGGTGACTCTCTGTGAATTATTAAAAAAGAATGTTAGTATGACTCACAGTGACACTATCAACAACGGAACTGAACCTTATCCTATCCTGTGACATCCTAATATTTTGACACCCATAAGCTCATTGCTACAGTCACTATTTTAATCCATCTTGCTGATGATCTTTCTATCTTCTGCTGACCCTCTGCATTTATAAACATGATGGCTTTTTCCAAGAAATAACTTCTCCTAGCAATATGCTCCAAATATGCGAGATCAAGTTTTGCAATCCTTGTGTCCAAAAAATGCTCTAGCTAAACTCTTTCCAAGACATACATTTTTTTTTTTTTTGGTCTTGGCAACTAATGGAATATTCAGTGGTCTTCTCAATACCATGACTCAAAGGAACCAATTCTTCTTTTATTCTTAATTCATTGTCCAGTTCTTAGCAGCATAGCAAATCATTGTAAAGACCATTGCCTATATCAGGTGCACCTTAGTCTTCAAACTGATATAATTGCTCTTCAGTAATTTGGATAGTCTTCTGATGTAGACTTGCCTAGTGAAACCTGTCTCCTGATCTCCTGACTTCTGGTACCAAGGGTGTTAATTGTGGAACCAAGCATGACCTAATAATTAACACTACAAACTTCTCTCCAACTATTATTTTGTTGCATATTAGTCCACTGGTGAGGATTTTTGTCTTCTTGATGTATATAAACAACCCATATTTTATGGCTCTAGTCTCTGATCCTATGCAATAAATATCTCAAGTCGTCCTCAGTTTTAGCAAGCAAGTTGTATTATCTACATAGCACAGGTTGTTGATGTGTCTTCCACTGATCCTGATGCCACTTTCTTTTCATAGAGTTCAGCTTCTCAAATGATTTGCTCAGCTTACAGGTTGAATAGATAAGGAACAAGAATACAAGACTGATGTACATCTTTTCCTGATTTTAAACCATGCAATGTTCTTTTGGTCTGTTTGGACAATAGTTTCTTGGTCTAGGATAGGTTTCAAATGAACACAATTAAGTGTTCTGGTATTTCCCATTCTTCTTAGTGTTAGCTATTGTTTGTCATGATGTACACAGTCAAATGTTTTTAAATAGTCAACAAAACACAAATAAAAACTCTTTGGGTATCCAAGATCCATCAGGCATCAGCAGTGATATCCTTGTTACAATGACCTTTCCTAAACCCAACTTAAACTTCTAGTAATTTATTGTTCAATTTATTTTTCTAGCCATTTTTTAAATGATTAATAGCAATATTTTGTTTGCATATGATGTTAATGATATTGTATCATAACTTCCACATTTTGTTGGATCACCTTTCCTAAGAATGGGACAACTATAGATCTCTTCCATTTAGTTGTCTACGTAGCTGTCCTCAAATCTTTTGGCGTAGACTAGTGAGCATGACTAGGGCTGCATTTGTTAGCTAAAACACGTCAATAGATAATCCCATTGATTCCTGGGGCCTTCTTTTCCCCCTGGTGCCTGTAGTACAGCTTGAACTTCTACCTCCATAACCAATGGCTCTTGATCATATGGTGCTTCCTGAAATTTTTCAGTGTCAACCAGTTGTGGTTGTTTGTTTGTTTGTTTTTATAGTGATTCTGTGTATTTCCTCAATTTTCTTTTGATGATTCCTGGATCACACAAGATTTATCCATAGCATCTCTGAGTATTGCAACAAAAGCTTAAATTTGTTTTTATAATTATTTGGACTTTAGATATGCCGAACAAGTTCCTTCTTTTTTATTTTCCCTTTAAAGCTCTTTGCATAATCCCTTGTTGTTGCTGTTAAGTGCCATAGATAAGTGGGTCTATCTCACAAAATGTTGAATTAGCATTAAGACACTGGATGAAATATGTTTACGGCATTGAAGTCTATGGGGGAGAGAATAGTCTAAAAGTATTATATTTTAGGGCATTATTTTT
>NW_006399788.1:9804915-9819190 GCF_000299155.1 Elephantulus edwardii | reverse complement strand
GGTAGGGTAGAGGGACAGCGCAGGAGGGGAAGACCCTCTATGAGATGGATTGATTCAGTGACTGGGGTAATCAGGATGGGTGTGTCAGAGGCAATGTGATTGGCACAGGACAGAGCAGGGTTTGGGGCTGTTGTACATAGGGTCGCTATGAGTTGCAAATGACTCGACGGCACATAACAACAACAACAACAACAACAACATCAAGTTTCTTCTGTAAAAAGAATTATTTGCCCTAAAATGTCAATAATGTTTCCCAGAGATGTCATTCATTCTATAAAATATTACTTGAGATTTTCTAGCCTTTGTGGCACTCTAAGAACTAAAAAAGTATACAATTTAAAAAGGAAGGAGGAAGCAAACCTTTATTTGCAGAAAGTATTACGATAATGTATACAGAAAATAACACAAGGAATCTTAAAACCAAAAAAAAAAAAAAGAAAAAGGAAAAGCCACTAGAAGTAATACACTAGTTTAGGACTACCAAATGATGTTTGTGTTATTAGGTGCTGCCCAGCCAACTACAGCCTATAAGAGATCTAGGAACAAGAGATCAGAACCTCGCCCTATCCTGTAAAATCCCCCCAATCCACTGTTTCAGTCACTGTGTCAGTACATCTAATTTATGGTCTTCTTTTGTTTAGCTGATCCTCTACCTTCTCGGGCATGATGTCTTTTCCCAAGGACTAGACCCTGTTGGCAACATGCTCAAAGTATATGAAGTTTTACCATCTTTGGCTCTAAAGAGCTTCTTTGTTACAGCTCCTCAAAGTTGGACTTGTTTGTTCTCTTGGCAGTTCGTAGGATATTCAATGTCCTTCTCCGATACCGTACTTCAAAGACATCAGTTCTTCTCAGGTTATCCTTTTTCATTGTGCAACTTTCAGAGGCATAGGGAGCAATTAAAAATACCGTGGCTTGGATCAGGTGCTTCTTCCTTAGCTTTTAGACTGCTATTCAGCACTTCTAAAAGGTCCTTAAAGCAGATTTTCTCAATGCAATATGTCTCTTGATTTTTTTGACAACTCTTCCCATGGATGTTGATTATGGATCCAAGTAAAAGAAAATTTTTTTGCTATAGCAATCTTTCCTGCATCAAATGAAGTATCTAATTGGTTCAGCGGTAAAGATTTTTCTTTGCTTAATGTTGATATGTCATCTGTATTGAAGGATGAATATAGTCTTGGATTTGTAGTAAGTGCTTCAATTATTTGTTTTCTGTAAGCAAGATTGTGTCATCTTCTTAATGTAGGCTGTTGAACATTCCTGAAACTCTGGTGTGACAGTCTTCTTCACATAACTGACCTTTTTCAATTATTTAGTGAACAATCGTGTTGAATAGGTATGGAAAAGAATACAACCTTAACAAACATTTCCTGATTTTAAGTTATCCAGTGTTCCCTTGTTCTATTTGGACAACCGTTTCTTGGGCTATGTAAAGGTTTCACATAAACAGAATTAAGTGCTCTGAGATTTCCATTTTTCTCATTTTACTCAAACTTTGTTATGATCCACACATTGAAAAGTATAGTGTAAGACTATTACCCTGACATATACCTTTCCTGATTCTAAGCCATGTAGTATCCCCTTGTTCTATTTAAATGTCTGCTTCTTGGTCTACATATATAAGCACTATTAAGTATTCTAGAGTTATCATTCTTTACAATTTTATCCATAAGTTGTTGTGACTAAACGAAAATAGTCTTTCTATAGTCAATAAAATTCAGATAAGCATTTTTCAGGTATTCTTTGCTTTCAGATGAGATCCGTATGAGTTCAGTTGTGCCTCATTACATGTTTTCTTCTGAACCAAGCTTGAATTTCTGGCAGTAACCTGTTAGTATATTTCTCCAGGCATTTTAAAAGTTATCTTCAGGCTATACTTGTGTGTGATATTAATTGACAATTTTCACATTTTGTTGAATTATCATTGAAATAGGCACACATATGTAGTCTTTCACTCTGTTAGCCAAATGACAATATTGTCATAAAAGAATGAAGTTGTAAAGTGCTGCACCTGTTTGTTGAAACATCTAAAATGGCATTCTGTTTATTTCTAGAGCCTTGTTTTCACTAATGGAGCTCTCATGGCCTTGTTATAAGAAGTTTTCCAGAAAGCTTGGATTTCTGATAGAATTTTGTACTATCAATTGTTATAAATACCTTGGAAAAGAAAGCTCAACCCGCAAGCTATAAATGGCCACTATACATGTGGATCTGGCTTTATATACAGTACACAGGAGTCAAGCTGACTACATCTGTAGAAAGAGACACTGTCTAAACTCAACTCCACTGCTAACTAGTTGGAACTGACTCTCTATTGGGTTTCAGAAGTTATCAACTGTGTGGGAAGAAATTACTTATTTTTTTCTTGAGGAGCCACCAGAGGATTCAAACTGTCAGAAAGGCATGATCTTTGGGTTATCAATGCTATGCACTAGGCTAGCAGAGAACTAAAAAAAAAAGATGATGTTGTTGTTATTGTTAAGTGCCTTTGAGTTCTAGGCAACTCAACACTTGTGTGACTTTCATCCTTTCTCCAGGTTCATAGAGTTTCCGGGGGCAAGCTATTTATGAAAGTGGATGCCACTCCTGCTTCCAAGCTTGTTTTAATCGGGAGCTCCACCTAAGACTGTGAACAACCATTCTCGCATTTGACACATTAGTGTCACAATGTTCAGCTTCACAGCCACTACAAGTTACCTCTGTATGGCAAGTGGACCCACCGGGGCTATACGACGTAGAAGAATGTTTAACTAAAAATTTTACCATTCTGGCACACCCAAACACTGGCAAACTCTGGTCTAGAGAGCTCTAATTCATCTAGCAAGTTTGCTCTGCAGTAACCCACTTGGGGCAAAAAGAAGCTACAAGTGCCCCAGCGTCCCATACTTGCCTTTCTTCAAGATGCAAGAGGCCGCATCCATCCAGCTGACACTAAGATTCCTAAGACACTCACCCTCATCCTGCAGGTGTGGCCAGACATTTCAGTATTTTACCATTCTGGCATGCCCAAACGCTGGCAAATTCTGGGCCAGAGACCCCTAATTCATTTTAGCAAGTCTGCTCTGTGACCACCCACTTGGGGCAAAGAGATGCTTAATATGATCAATTAGAACAAACCCAGGAGCCGACTGTGGGTCAAACCATCAATTACTCATATGAAAATTTAATTTGAAGCTGGAAAAAAAATGAAAACAATTACATGAAAACCAAACCACAACATGGGTATGTCTCTCTTGAATGTGGAGACCATCTCAAGGATAAATTAAATGCATTGTACCTTAATAAAAGATTGGACAAATTGTAGGATGACAGCAAGAGTATCATAAATGAAGAAAACAAACAAACAAAAAACTCATAACAAGACAGAAAAGAAAGAAATTACAAAAATTGAAGTCAGTAGAGACTCAGAAACTTCCTCTCCAACCTAGAGCAGCTAAAGTAAGTGGAATAAATAAGACAAGATGTTGTTAAAGGGTGTGTACAATTATAAAAAATGTGCAAAGAATTATAATTCAAACATTAAAAAGGAAGAATACATTCTATAAAGCTGAAAGAAAGAGAAAAAGATTTTTTAAATAAATAAAAAATAATGAAGGAGTGTAAGTAACACAATGAATGACATGGGAAGCATCAGAAGATGATGGAAAGAATGCACAGAATTATTGTCTAATAGATGCTCATCTATTGCAGGAAGTAGAATATGAAGGACTATTATCACTAAATAACAAGATAAAAACTAATAAAATTATGCAAACTATTTGAAGACACACTTCACACACTTAACTAGATAGCCAATGTAGTGTTGTTAATTGCCATCGAACTGCAGGCGAATCATAGCAATAAATGAAAGACCTGAACACTTGTATAACTTTCATAGTTTCTCCAAGTTCATAGAGTTTCCAAAGGCAAGCTATTTCAGAAGTGGATGCTACTCCTGCTTCCAAGCTTGGTTTAATCAGGGAGCTCCAAAAAACACTGTCCACCATGGGTAACCATTATCACATTTAACACATCAGTGTCAGTGTTTAGCATCACAGCAACCACAAGTTACCTCTGTACAGCAATGCACAGATCAGTGCTATACCACTTAGAAGAATGTTTGACAAAAAACAATTAAAACCAGGCCTGAGAGCCACCGATTAAAATCATCTACCTTTGACTTGGTAGGATAACTTTCTATCCACCAGGCCTATAGAGGTCTCTCTATATTGGTGTTGGGGTTAATAAGCTCATAAAAAGACAGCAACATTACTCACTAAGGAAAAGCAAATACAAATAACAATGAAATAAAACTATAAATCCAATAGACAAAAATTCAGTTGCTAAGGAGTTTACTCTAACTCTTAACAACCCTATAAATTGGGATTAGTGTTTAGCTTTACTGTGAAATGGCAGAAAGTCATGTTGTTGTTGTTGTTGTTGTTATGTGCCACCAAGTCACTTGCAACTCACAGAAGAACCCTAAATCCTGCTCTACCCTGTACCAATCTTATTGTCTCTAACCCACCTACCCCCTTTGCCCCAGTGACTGACTCAATCCATCTCATTGAGGGTCCTCTTCTCCTGTGCTGTCCCTCCACCCTCGCAAGCATGGTGCTGGGTTCAAGGACCGTTCCTTCCTTGTAACCTGTCCAAAGTATGTCAGAAGAAGCTTCAGAATCCTTGACTCCAAGGAGCACTCCGGCTTCACCCTCTCCAGAGCAAACCTGTTTGTTCTTCTAGCAGTCCATGGTATATTCAACACTCTTCTCCAATAACAGAAGTCAAAGGCATCAATTCTCTATCATCCCTAGTCCTTGTTCAGCTCTCTAATGCATAGCAAGCAATTGCAAAGACTATGGCACCTTAGTCTCCAGACTGATGTTGTTGCTCTTCAGTCCCTGACAGCAGATTTTCACAATGTGATTCATCTCTTGATTTCCTGGCTGCTGGTACCAAGAGTGTTGATTATGGAGCCAAGGTAACTAAAACTGTTAACAGTCTCTCCATCTTTGCACCATCCATAATGATGCTGCCAATTGGTCCAGTGGTAAGAATCTTTGTTTTCTTGATGTTGAGCTTCAATCTACATCGAAAGCTACAATCCTTGACCTTCTGCCGCAAGCGCTTCAGGTCCTCCTTACTTTCAACAAGCAGGGTTGTGTCATCTGCATAGTGCAGATTGTTGATGAATCTTCCTCCAATCCTGATGCCACATTCCTTCTCATATAGGCCAGTGTCCCAGATGATCTGTGTTGCATATAGATTGAAAAGGTCTGGAGATAGGAAACATTTCTGGTATACATCCTTCCCTATTTTGAACCACGCAGTGTCTCCTTGCTCCGTTTTGAAGACTGCTTCTTGGTTCAAGTATAGGTTTCACATAAGCACGATCAAATGCTCCAGGATTCCCATTCTTCTAAGAGTCAGCCACAGTTTGATTCTACAAAGGCAATGAAACACAGATAGACAGTCCTCTGGTATTCTTTGCTTTCAGCCAAGATCCACTTAACATTAACTATAGTATTCCTTGTGTGGTGGCATAGATAATAGAAATGTTCTGTGTTTTGATTGCGGTGTTGATTGTATTTGTCAAAACTCATCAAACCAAAGCGCATTTTTGTATACAAATTATACTTCTAAAAAGTTGTACTAAACATAGAAACAAACTTACAGAGGGAAAGGTATTTCTTACATGCTAAAAAAGATCAAGTCTACAAATTATCTGTCTAGTGGTCACGGATTCAGCATCACCAGATCTTCAAGGTGGTGAGAGAGGTGTACAAATCAAACACAACAAAAACTGACAACTATGCCTTAGACTACTTTACAGTTGCTTTTAACAACAACAACAATAACAACAAATTGTTATCTGCTCAAAACAGGTATTTCAATTTTTAAAAACCGTTACTTTCTCCAGGAAATTTTCATGTTATTCCTATAGTTCTTCATAGGAAAGGCCTGTTATTGCTTGGAGGGAAAGTTCTTTATTTCTGACAGCAGGTGTCAGAATTGCCCAATAAAACAGAAGCATATATAATTTCTTTCAAGAAGCACCAGCAGTGATCACCTAAAACATGGCTTCAGAGTGCATTTATTTCTATTACATTACTGCCATGAACACTATTAGAACTGACAAGGTAACTAGTGCTTTCTCTATTTCAAGGTGGCATGCTAGTTATTTACAACATTATTAAATAATGACTGGGGTAGTGGAGGAATGCTACCTTATAAAAAGGAGTCCTAGTGGCATACACGGTATACTCTGAGGCTCTGTCTGACATACTTTGGACACATTACAAGGAGGGACATGCTTGGGAGGGTAGAGGGACAGCACAAGAGAGGAAGACCTCCGATTAGATGGATTGACTCAGTGACTGAGTTAATGAAGGTAGGTGTGTGTCAAAGACAATAAGATTGGCACAGGAAAGAGTAGGGTTCAAGGCTGTTATACATACGGTCACTATGACTCGCAGGAGACCCAACAGCACATAACAACAACAAAAACTGGTGTACATAATACATAGAGATTTAAATTGCTAAACAAAAACCTCACATCTCTGGTGATTTGAATTTACCAGTACTTCATAGAAGATGGATAATTTCATCCTGTATCCTATTCTATGTACAGGCTCAGAAAACCCACCAGTGAGTCAGTTAGTAAATTGGTTCTGACTCAATGGAAATGAATGGAGTTGACCAAAAAAATGTGTGTGAGTGTGTTTATGTGTATAAGTGTGTGTGTGTGTGTGTGTGTTTACATATGAGGTGATTAAACACTTGCTTACTAATTAAAAGCCAGTTAGTTTGTACCCACTAGCTAGTCAACAAGAGGAAGCTGAAGCAGTCTTCTTCCACAAAGTTTACCACCTTGGAAACTCTATGGGGCAGCTCCACTCTGTCTCAGACAATGGTCTTTTGTAATCTTAATTTTGAAAATGTTAAAAGGGAACACTATATTTTATAGCTAGTATCACAAAAGACTTGTGTGCAGAATGCCACCACTCCAAAATGGTAGCAAGTAGATAGTCATGATAAAGAGATATGCACATAAGTGAGAAATATGCCAAGGCTCCAGTGCCACAGAGAGCGGATAAGGAGAGACAGAGTAAAATGGTCATTCTATCAACATCTTTTCTTTAAGGGGAGCTCTGGTGGCCTAGTGGTAAGGAGCTGCAACTACAATCCCACAAGTGCACGGTTCGAATCCACCAGATGCTCTGCAGGGGAAGGAGGGACAATCTCCTCCTGTACCAGTCAGATCTGATTTGACGGTACACTCACACAAAAATAATAAAATAAAAATTTTTTTAAAAACCCCAAAAAATCTTTTCTTTAAAAGCAATTGTTTTATTCCTGTAATGAATGTCATCTACATGAAAGACATTTTTGCTACTACTAGTATATATACTTTAAATGTTCTAAAAATTTTATTCATCATCTTCCAAACTAGGGTCTAACCTCCTCAAAGGTAAGAAAGAGCATTGATGTTTTCACATCATTCTGAAACATCACAGAGGCACTGCGAGCATTTGTTGACAAGATTAAAAAAAGCTGGGCACCAAAATCCCAGTCTTAGGGTCACCCAGGAACTATGGCTGTAGTTCTGTTCTCAATCTCAAACTCCAATAAGGAGGTATGTAGTCTGGCACAGAACAGAATCAGATCTCCCAAGGAAGAACTAAGCAAAACCAGGGTTCCTGTCATCTCATGTCACAGGGAACCAAACCATGGGACCCAGCCTGGACCCTGTGCATTTGAATCTGATGGACTGAGACTCTGGAACAATAAAAATATCTAGTAACTCTCTGCATCCCTACACCCTGGAGTAACAGGTGTGCATAAAGGCATGGCATTTTACAGCACAGCACACTGTGCCATAACAGTACTACTTGTGGAGGGTTAAGAGTCAAAGAGTAACTAAAAGTTCTGGCTCTTCAACTGCCAAAGTCATGTTTCACACAATGGCTAATAAGGAAAACAGTAAGCTTTTGTTTATGCCATCATTTGTAAATAGGAAAAATAGCACATCAACTGGAACTTAAATGTAGGCTTTGAAATTGGATTTTAGTGAAACAATAATGTGAATTTTAACAGTGGTACTTAGGTATAGTTTTAGGCTTACAGATTTACTCTAGTGGCCTTTATAGGGCTAACTACTGATAATTTTTTAAAAAATTCTGTTAATATTAAGTGGTGAAATTTTTAAAATAAATCCTAATACAAACTTAAAAGTGGGTTTTCTTTGTACATTGTCACTTATCTTACAAAATATAAATTAGGAATAAAAATATTCCCCATGCTACATATGCAAATTCCCAAACTTGTTCTCTTGTATAATAAAATATTATGTTGGTGTTCTATCAATGTCTTGTGACTTGAGATTGAGCAGAAAGGATGAGATTTTGCAGAATATAATCAAAAGGTAACTTTCCCATTGACTTTTAGAGGAAAGTAAAAGCTGATGAGCCCTGGCTTACTAGAGGAACCCTAGTGGTAGCACTGGGCTTAGTAGTTAAAGACCAAACTTCAAGGATAGTAGTTCAATATCACTCATGTATCCGTAGAAGAAAGGATCTGATGGTCTGCTCCTATAAATACTCACAGCCCAGGAAACCCTATGAGACAGTGTAACGTGGTCTCTGTGGGCTGAAGGGGACTACACAGCACACAAAAACAGGGGTAAGAAAGAGCAAAGTGGGGCTATTTAAATCCTCAGTCAGAATAGCTGATGGTGCCGTTCTGCCTGTTGCTGCCTTTCCACAAATTAATAGCTATAATCAGTGTGGCCTCTCGGCTACCAGCACAATTTCCAGAGTTTCCTAACAACATTGGTAGTAGTAGGTAATCATGATACTTGAGTAGTCAGTTCAGTGATTACTCTTGGCACAAAATCTCCAGAAAGTCCATAAAAACAGATCATATTCCTTAAAGGATTTAGCATGTCCATTTGACAGGCTGAGCTGAAGATATTTCCGAGGCTTGTTCTCCAGGGCCCAAGGCTTGGCTACATTTGAAGGCTCTGAAAAAGAGCACTTTAGAGTAAATTATCTGCAAAACAAATGCTAACTCGGAATTCTGAATCCTCTGACCATTTTTTGTTGTTGTTGTTGTTTATTTTTCTTATTCATTTCTCCAGACAATCAATCCAAACCTCTGCTTTTCCTTTTCCTTTTAAGTTCCTGACTGGAACAACAAACTTATGCAACAACCTTGTGATTCTCTACAAATATCACTAGTAACTGCTGCGGATGGTTGAGGGACCCTTGGATTGCTGTGCAAAGAGGGGTGTGTGTGTGTGTGTGTGTTTATTAGTTGAGCCCAGGGGCCTTTTCCAGAGTGCGTATGCTTCTGCCTACATCCTTCATTCAGGACTCCTTCTTTCAGGTAGAAAATTAACCAAATCTGCAATGAATAAAGAAGAAGGTCCTCGGGAAACATTAAACCGTGAATTCAGTTTCAACTCAAAGAGATGAGTAGATTCTGTTGATTGAATGAGGCTTGATATATAGCTTCCCACCTCAGAGGAGTGGGAAGGGGTTGACTATTGTCCTAGCAGCATAGGTACGCCATTGAGCCAGAACTGACCCATCGCTGACCCTCCTGCACATTTTCAGAGGCAATAAATCACACAGGAGGAGAATGCCTATTCTCCCCACAGAGCAGCTGGCAGACGTCAATCATGTGCCTTTGGATAACAGTGCACTAAACATTTTACATATTTCTTTACTTCAAAGAAAAGGTGATCAAAGCAATATAAACAATTGTTGCATTTTTCTTTTTTACTTTCTAGTACAATTATTTTAAAGCTTTCTGGACTATTTAGCAATCTTTCGTATTTGTTCATTGATTACCTCCTCTTAGATGAAAGAGGTTACATCCTCTGTTAACCCCACTAGTATATCCTCAGCATTTTTTTACATGCTGCTATTTTAAATTTTTCATTTATATAAAACATGTGAACAATAATTTGAAGCAATAACTATTCTCATATATGGGCAGTTCTTTTTGATAGACTTTTATCAATTTAATTTCTTTCACTTGTTTCTGAAAAAGAAACTGAGTAAATACACAAATAACCTTCTAAAATTACAAGTGTGCAAGATTGTTGTCTGCTGTTACAAGAAGAGAATTTAATATCCGGAGTGAACCTCTCTAATGTTGGTTACATTTTTCTCACAAAACTATTCTCTTTATTTAAAAAAGTCATTGCTCCTAGCACATGGCTAGTAGTAATGAAAAATAAATATTTGAATGAATTTTACAAAACAAACAAATAAAAGCAAAACTCATTATTATCAAGTTGAAACTAATCTTCTATTGGGCTTCTGAGGCTGTAAATCATGTAGAAAGTTATTGTCTATCTTTCTCCTGAGGGGCCACTAGTGGATAATAACCACTAGAGCTACCTCTACAAAGTTGAAAATGAAATACTATGATATGTGCCACTGAGCCTGGTAAGACATAGAATAGTTTTCTCCTTTAACAAATTGCATGGCCTTGCACTTGGTTTTATAATAGTGTCATCTAAGATCATGATTGAAGCTGTGGGCCAGGAATGGGTACAATGGTTATGTTTGTCTCATAATTCACTATTTTTGCCCCTATAACAACATTTTTAACTCCTTTATGGAAACTGTCCACACCAATTCCAACTCTTTCAGCTTGATGTTTCAAACCATTCTATTAGTTAAGAACCAACTCAAGTTCTCTTTGTGCATTGTGGAAGCCCTTATCAGCTCTCCCTTGCTATATAGGACCCCCGATTTATTTATACCTCACCCACACTTACCGACTGTACCACATCTTTCTCCTGGGGTCTTGCTTGCTTATGTTATTCTGAACGTTAATTTTGTATATTGTTCTACTATTTTCAAACAACACAAACATTTCTAAATAAAAAAAAATTCGTTAATGTCTTCTATCTAAATTACCTATTGATGTACTGGGTACTCAGTAGGTACTCAGTAAGTTTCAATTCTGTAATATGCCATGAGTTCTATTATTGTATAATAATACAGTTACAATATTCTACTTGAATATGTGTGATTTTTTAATCACTTGTGGTTAGTTGCTGAAAAGTATATTTCAACTCATGGCTACTCACATAAGTATTGTTGTTGTTGTTGCAAGTGCCATCAAGTCGTAGATGACTCCTAGTGACTCTATGAATAAAATACCTGAACACTTACTTGTATAGATTTTGTCTTTTCTCCATATTCATAGCATTTTTGGAGGCAAGTCATTTCGGAAGTGGATACCACTCCTGCTTCCAAGTTTATTTTAATCAGGAAGCTCCACCAAACACTACGCACCATGAGTAATCATTATGACATTTGACACATCAGTGTCAAAGTGTTTAGCATAACAGCAACCACGACTTACCTCTGTACAGCAAATGAACAAAGCAGTGCTATACCACTTAGAAGACTGTTTGACCAAAAAGAATTAAAACCAGGCCTGAGGGCCACAGCTCCGAGGGCCCAAATGTGTTTTTAAATAGGAAGTGGAATCACACCATCTCATGCCCAATAGTGAGTCAACATTCCACCCTAATCCTCACCAGAACTAGCAAACAAGCCTCTGTAGAATCCAGGTGCTACAGGTAACTTCCACACTGAATTCCAGTCCTATATAACTGACCAAATGTGTTTTTAAATAGGAGGCCTAATCACATCATCTCACACCCATTAGCGAGTCACATGTGTATAGGAACTATTTTATGTGATTTTCAAGGATGTGTGTCATTTTAAAAGCAAGCTAATTGCTAAATCTGTCTTCTAAGACATCTCCGTGTGAGTTTGAACAGCCAACCTTTCATAGCAGAGATGAGCGTTACAATTTGTGCCATCCAGGAACTATTTTATTATTTTTTTTATCACTAAAAACTACACCACAGTTCTCTGGGGGATAACTGGTAAAGACTAGCTTGGTTATAAGCAATATGGCTTTATGATTGTTACTGCCACCTACTCAGTTCTGACTCATTGCAACCTTATGTGCAACACAACACTACAAAACAAGTGCTGGCTCTAAGCACCCTCACTTTCGTCACTATGTACGAGTTCATTTTTGCAGCCACTGTGCTACTTTGCGCTAGGGAAACCAACATAAAGAAACTTTTTAGAGTTTAAAAAAATATTTTGCTTTAAGGGTTATGTGTGCTTGACCCAGGCCATACCTTTATAATTGTCCATGTATATGCAAAAGGAAGAGTCAAGGGGCTTTCTCTAGTTTTAGACTCTACAAAACATGTCCTTTCTTAGGTAGTCTCATATACTTTGGGCATGTTGTTAGGAAGGGCCAGCTCTTGGAAACGGGCACCATGTTTGGATAGGTGGAAGGTCAGCAAAGATGGAAAAAATCCCTCAATGAGACGTATTGACACAATGATGTAAAAGTGGGTTTGAGCGTGCAGGGTTCAAATCCATTGTTCATAGAGTTGCTGAATCACAGTTGCCTTGATGGTATTTAACAACAACAATATATTACATGATCATTAGTTACTGTTGTTAAATCTCTTGCTGTAACTAATATAGGAATTAAATTTTATCTTAAATATGTATTATAAAATTTCATTTCTAAATAAGTACATCGAAAGATCAGTGAAAACATAGTCTATATAAGGTTCAGTACTCTCTGTGGTATCAGGCAACCATTGGGGGTCTCAGTATGTACTTCCAACAGATAAGAGGAAAAGACTATTTTTTTTGTTTATATGCTCTAGATTTTTATTTCATCATTTATCCATTGATGGTCATATAAATTTAATTCCTTTTTGTTATTGTGGTTAGTACTATAATGAATATAGCTGTATATATGTCTGTGTCACTTTTTTAGATTTCTAGGGTATATAGCTTGAAGAGATTACTGATAGATCATAAGGTAGTTCTATTTCTAGTTTTTCATTTTCTGTAGTGATCATACTGTAGTAAAATCCCACTATTGTTGTAAACTATTGAGTAGGATCCAACTCAATAAGACTTGTAAATTGCAAGTGATGAGATTGCTCCTCCTTGTCTAGCAGAGCAGTTGGAGGATGGGAATCAAGTGCCTTTGGGATGATAGTGTAACTTCTCACCATTCAGCCACCAAAGTACCTCACGCTCCCACTAACAGTCTCCCTACATTCTCAGGAGTATTTATTATTGTTTTATCTTTTGTTGTTTGTTTTATCAGTACCATTTTCATCAGGATGTAATGATACCTCATTGTAGGTTTGCTTTACTATTGATCAAATAAATTTTTTCATTATTGTTGAATTATTAAAAATGCTATTTTATGAAGTATCTCTTGATGTCCTTTGCCCATTTTACAAATGCTTTGTTCATCTTTTTTGAATAGAGTTAAAGTTTTCTATATTATTTCTATTACACTATGTGCTAAGATCATGATAGATGGTGAAGAGTTTGAGATTGTCAACAGCTTTAGTTTGCTTGGCTCTGCAATCAACACTCTTGACACCAGTAGTCAGGAAATTAAAATACATATTACAATGGGAAAGTCTACTGTTAGAGACCTCTCCAAAGTACTGAAGAGCAGCGATGTCACTCTGGAGACTAAGGTGCACCTGATACAGGCCATGATCTTTGCAATCACTTGCTATGCATCAGAGAGCTAGACAATGATGAGGCATAATTGAAGGTGAATTGGTGCCTTTGAGCTGTGATGTTGGAGAAGAGTATTGAATATACCATGGACTGTTAAAAAAAAACCAGTAAGTGTGTCCTAGAGAGGGTTAAACCAGGCTATTCCTTGGAAGCAAGGATTCTGAAGCTTCATCTGACGTACTTTGAACATTTTGCAAGAAGGGAACAGTCCTTAGAAAGGGACATCATCCTTGGGAGGGTAGAGGGACAGCACAGGAAAAGAAGACCCTCTATGAGATGGATTGATTCAGGGGTAATGAGGATAGGTGTGTCAGAGACAGTGAGATTGGCATAGGATAGAGCAGAGTTTAGGGCTTTTGTACGTAGGGTCTCTGTGAGTCTCAGGTGACTCGACAGCACATAACAACAACAACAACAATGTGCTAAGATATCAATCAGGACCTGGTGGAGGGCCTTTGTATTTAAAAGTCAGTTGTGCCATAAGTCTCCACTTTGGAGGCTTATGTGTGAAGCAGTTGGATTCCGGAAGGTGGGTTATTTTGTTTTGGTTGAGGGTCCAGTGTGGACTGTTTGGCTGTTTTTATTTTGTTCATAACCATGTGTGAGCTGGTTGGATTTGCTGTTGTTGTTGTTGTTATGTGCCGTCGAGTCTTTTCCGACTCATAGCGACCCTATGCACAACA
>NW_006399788.1:9789434-9801880 GCF_000299155.1 Elephantulus edwardii | reverse complement strand
TTATTGTGGAGTTAAGCATTAGTTACAGTGTTGACCCCACCCTTAGCCCAGAGCCTTGACCCACTTACTTTCACTTCCCAGTTCCACCCTCAGCCAGAATAACCCTTCGCATCTGCCAAGTCCCTTCAGAAAATATCTTCCATTGTCCAACCCATGATCTGACAGCTTGTATCTTATCCTTTCTTGGCTTCTGTGATTCCAAAAACGTCAATGAGCTATGGGCTGAAAGCCTCTTATTTAGTGTCAATCAAGACTTAGTGGAAGGCCTTTGTGTTTAAAGGTTGGTTAAACAATCAATTGGGCCTTGGGCCCGGTGTTAATTGTGTTTGGGACTAACATTCTTCTAAGTGGTAGAGGACTGGTCTGGTAATTTGCTGTACTGAGGTAACTTGGGGTTGCTGTGATGGTGAACACTGGGCCACTGTTGTGTTCACTGGGTAACCATGGTGGGCAGGGTTTGGTGGAACTCCTAGATTAAGACAGGCTTCGAAGTAGGAGTGGCATCCACTTCCTAAACAACATGCCTCTGGAAACTCTACGAACTTAGAGAAACTTAATAGTTATAGAATAGGGTTTATAGGGTTGCTATGAGTTGTGTTTGACCGAGCAGCACTTAAAAACAGCATATGCTAAGATTAATAGTACACTATTCATCAGAAGTCTCTAGCTAATATAATAATACATCTTTATTCAGTTATATAAATCCATAACATCTGCTATTAACAGCTCCCTCCATGACTCAGTTCCCCAATTCCTCTATGATATTTTGAATTCAGTTTCACTAACCCATCAGGGGAAAGACTTATGTTACTGCAGGTATGCTGGCTGTTTTTCTCCTCAGAAATTGGGGAGCAATGAGCCAGCCTGCATGTAGCAGGATGCTTAAACACAGTAGCGCTGAAGCCCCTGGTGTTTTCATATTCCCCTCCCACCCACCCCTCAGAGTGTAGAGTGCTGTCTTAGATTGATCCTCCAGCTGTTGCTGATTTGCAAGACCATGCCAATTTGTGAGACCATGCATCTGCAATTAAGGTAGTTGGAGACAAGAGGGGGCTAAGTTAACAGCTAAAAATCCATCTTTAGGCTAACACTGCATGCACATTTTAGAAATTAGTCCTTTATTGGGTATATAATTTAAAAAGAAAGAACCCAAACCCAAACCTCCAAGTATCTGGGTTACTCTTTTATCATTTTAATACAATCTTTTGACTTTAGAGACTTTGGACTAAAAAATCTTAAGGCTTAAAAGACTGTTTATTTCCCATTGAATACAAATACTTTTTATGAGATTCCAGTCACCTAATTTATCTCTTGTTTATGCATTTTAATTATATTTGAAGAGAACTCTGCTGGCTTCTTGATAAGAATAAGACCCAGAGGCATATAGTTTGAATCCACCAGCTGCTTCTAGGGAGAAAGATTGGTAATCTCCTCCCATACAATATACTGGTTTTAAAAACCTGCTGAAATGCCAGCTATGAAACTCTTCTAATTTGAGGCTGCATAAGAACAATGGTCACATTTAATGAGAATCCCTGATGTCAGAATGTGGTCATAGACCAACATGTTGGTCTTTAAATGAAAGATTAGTGGTTTGAATCCATCAGCTGCTCTGAGGGAGAAAGATTATCAGTATAGCCTCAGAAATCTGATGGAGCATTGCTAGGGGTCACATTTGACATAAAGGCAATGGATTTAGTTGTACTTGATATTTTTTTTAATTAAGTTCTGTAGTTTTGCTACCATGATATTTCTCTCTCAAAAATTTTATAGCTTCAGTTTTTGACATTAAAGTCATTAGGAGCAGTGGTGGCTCAATGGATTAAGTGTTGAACTGCTACTGAAAGAGTGGCAGTCTAAATCCACCAGTTACTCCCCAAGAGTCTGCTTTGGAAAACATTTACAGCCTTGAGAATCCTAAAGTGAACTTCTACTCTGTCCTAAGAGGTCAACATCACTTGAAATTGCCTCAATGGTTTTGAATTTAGTTTCTCAGAAGAGCAGTTAGACTGATGAGTCACTTTTTGTTTTGTGTATGCTATGAGATATTGAAGTGTCCTTTTTATTTTCCTAGAAATAGATGATTGGTTTTGCCAATTTAGCACTATTTGTTAAAAAACAAACAAACAAAAAACCCACCACCCAAAAAACCCAACCAACCAAAACCCCCCCATTTATTCCTTATAGAATGAATTGGGACTCCTTGTTCAAAATTAATTATTCATATATGGATTTATTTCTGAATTTTCAATTCCATTTCACTAGCCCATATGTGTCATTTATACTGTATCTGTATGGTATGTATGTGATCAGGGAATGTGATGCATCATACATTTTTCTAATTCTTCAGTATTGCTTTAGCTATGTGGAACTTCATAATTTCCACCTAAAATTGGTGATTAGTTTTTACATTTTTTGTGAAAAATGTAAAATGATTTTATTTTTATAGCAGATTCATTTGTATTGAACCTCTTAGTTTTCAACACAAAGTAAAAAATCAGCTCTCTTTAAACAACATTTTGCAGAATTATAGAACAATATTTTAAATTTGAACTGTTTCTAATAAGGGATAAGGTTTCTCAAAAATTGGCAAAGAAGCAGGTTTTACATGAACTCCTTCAACTACCTTATAAACAATAGTTACCAACTCTAATTTTCTTCAATGCTAATTTTTATCATTGTTTATACTGTTTTTAGCTCTAAAGCATGACTAATTCAATTAATATTTAAGCAGTCAGAAAATCAAAAGACAAATTGTACTGGGAAAGTCTACATCTCCAGAGTACTGAAGAGGAACGATATCAGTTTGGAGACTAATGTGCACCTGATCTAGGCCATAATCTTTGCAATTACTTAGTATGCTTCAGAAAGCTGGACAGTGACTATGGATGATAGAAGGAGAATTGATGCCTTTGAGCTGTCATGCAGGAGAAGAGTATTTAATAGACCATGGACTCCTAAGAGAACAAAGAGGTTCATCTTAGAAGCAAGGATATTGAAACTTCATCTGACATACTTTGGGCATGTTGCAAGGAGAGAGAAGTCCTTGGATAGGGATATTATGCTTGGAAGGGTGGAGGGAGAGCACAAGAGAGGAAGACCCTCAATAAGATGGATTGACTCAGTTACTGGGTTAATGGGGGCAGGCGTGTCAGGGACAATAAGGTTGGCTCAGGATAGAGTATGGTTCAGAGCTACTGTACATAAGGTTGTTATGAGTTAATGGCACATAACAAAAACATCATAAAAAATAATCTGCTATAAATCAGAGAGCTGGACAATGAATAAGGATGATAGAAGAAGAATTTATGTCTTTGAGTTGTGGTGCTGAAGAAGATTATTGACTATACCATAGGCTGTCAAGAGAGCAGATATTTCTTGGAGAGCGTGTAATAAAAGTGCTTCTTGGAGACAAGGATGACGAAGCTTCATCTTTCACACTTTGGACATGTAGCTAGGTGAGGCTATTCATTGGATACAGAAATCATGCTTCGAAAGATGGAGGGTCAGCAAAGGAGAGAAAGGTTTCCAATGAGATAGACTGATATGATGACTTTAGCAATGGGCTTGAGTGTTTCAGAGATGGTGAGGATGGCACAGGATAGAGCAAGGTTCAGAATGGCTGTTCATAGGGTCACCATGAGTCATACTAAACTTGAAAGTAACTAACAACAACAATGGGGAATATCTGGAATGATCAAGGAAACAGCAAAAGAAGTTGAAGAGAATACAATGAAAGTGTCACTCTACCTAAACAAATTGGCCAACGCTGAAATATTTCAGGAAGTACCATATGATCAAGAGCCAGTGATAATAAAGGAAGAAATTAAATGCACTGAAGGAATTGGCAAACATAAGGCCCCTCAACAATTTGGAGGACCTAGTCGACTGCCTGGAAGAGATCAATGTTTGTTCCCATTCCCAAGAAAAGAGATCTAACAGTGTGGAAATTATCAAACAATACTTTGGACATGTTGTAAGAAGGTACAAGTTCATGGATAAGGACATCATTGTTGGGAGGGTGGAGGTACAGCTCAGGAGGGGAAGACCCTCTATGAGGCAGATTGATTCAGTGACTGGGGTAATCTGGGTGAGTGTGTCGGAGACAGTGCGACTGGCACAGTACAGAGCGGGGTTTACAGCTGTTGTACATAGACTTGCTATGAGTCTCAAGCTACACAACAACAACAACATTAATATCACATGTAAGAAAAAATATTGTTGACAATCATTAAATATGGCTAAAACAGTACAATATCATTAATATCACATGTAAGCAAAATATTGCTGATGATTATTAAATATGGCTAAAACAGTACATAAAAACAGAAAATTTCCAGACTTCCAAGCTGGATTTAGAAGAGGTGGTGGAACCAGAGATATCATTGCTGATGTCAGATGAATCTTCGATGAAAGAAAAGAATACCAGAAGCATATCTGTTTGTGCTTCATTGATTGTGGGGATCACAACAAATTATGGGTAACATTGAGAAGAAAGGGAATTCTATGACACTTGATTGTGCTCATGCAAAACCTATACCTAGATCAAAAGGCTGACGTGCAAACAGAACAAGGATACACTGCATTGCTTAAAATGAAGAAAGGTATGTATCAGGGTTGAATCCCTTCTTCATATGTATTTAATCTATATATTGAACAACTTATTCAAGAAACTGAACTCTATGAAGGATTGAAGGAAGACTCATCAATAACATTTATTATGCAGATGACAAAATCTTGAGGATGAGAAGCTCTTGCTGCAGAAGGTTAAACACTGCAGCCTTCGATATGGATTGCATCTCAATCTCAAAAAAACAAAACTCATCACCACTGGACCAAAGGCAACTTCATGATGGATAGAGAAAGGTGGAGACTGTCAGTGACTTCATCTTATTTGGATTTACTTTCAACATACTTGATACCAGAAGTCAGGAGATCAGGAGACATAGGACATTGTAAAAGTCTCTAGTCAGGGACCTCTGAGCAAGAGCCTATGGTGATGAAAGAGGAAGTTCAAATTGCTCTGAAGGAATTGGCAAGAAACAAGGCTCCAGGAGTTGACGGCATACCAACTGACATATTTCAACAGATACTGGCCTGGATGCACTCACTAAGTTGTGCCAAGAAATTTGGAGAACAGCCAGCTGGCCCACTGACTGGAAAAGATCGATATTTGTTCCCATTCCAAAGAAAGGTGAGCCAACAGAGTGTGAAATTATCAAACAATATCATTGATATCACATGCAAGCAAGATTCTGCTGAAAATTATCCAAAACCATTTGGAACAATATGTCAACAGAGAACTGCCACATGTGCAGGCTGGATTTAGAAGAGGTCGTGGTACTAGGGATATTACAGCTAATGTCAGATGGATCTTAACAGAAAGCAAAGAATACCAGAAGAATGTCTATCTGTTCTTCATTGACTATACAAAGGCTTTTGATTGTGTGGATCACAACAAGCTGTGGCTGACTCTAAGAAGAATGGGAATCCCAGAACATTTGATTGTGCTAATGTGAAACTTATACTTGGACCAAGAGGCAGTTGTCAGAGCAGAGCAATGAGACACTACATGGTTCAAAATCAAGAAGGGGGTTCGTCAGGGATGAATTCTGTCTCCATAACTTTTCAATCTGTATGTAGAACAGATCATCCGAGATGCTGGGCTTTACGAAGAGGAATGTGGCATCAGGATTGGTGGAAGAATCATCAACAACCTGTGTTATGCAGATGACACAACCCTGCTTGCTGAAACTGAGGAGGACCTGAGGCACTTGCTGCAGAAGATCAAGGACTACAGACTCCTATATGGACTGAAGCTAAATGTCAAGAAAACAAAGATTCTAACCACTGGGCCAATTGGCAGCATCAGCATGGATGGTGAAGAGATTGAGATAGTTAACAGTTTTAATTTACTTGGCTCCACAGTCAACACTCTTGGTAACAGTTTTAATTTACTTGGCTCCACAGTCAACACTCTTGGTAACAGCAGCCAGGAAATTAGGAGACGAATTGCATTGGAAAAGTCGGCTGTGAGGGACCTCTCAAGAGTACTGAAGAGCAACATTGTAGGGCTGGAGACTAAGGTGCGCCTGATCTGGGCTATAGTCTTCGCAATTATGTGCTGTGTATCAGAGACTTGGACAGTGAATAGGGTTGATAGAGGATTGATGCCTTTGAGCTGTGGTGTTGGAGAAGAGTGTTGAATATACCATGGACTGCTAGGAGAACAAACAGGTTTGTCCTGAAGAGGGTGAAGCCAGAGTGTTTCCTGGAGTCAAGGATTCTGAAGCTTCGTCTGACATATTTTGGGCATGTTGCAAGGAGGGACTGGTCCTTGGAGAGGGACATCATGTTTGGCAGAGTGGAGGGGAGGTGAAGGAGAGGAACACCTTTGGTGAGATGGATCGATTCTGTGACTGGAGCGGTGGGAATAAGTGTGTTTGAGATGGCTAGGTTGGCACAGGATAGAACAGCATTTAGAGCTCTTGTACATAGGGTCGCTATGAGTCGCAAGCGACTCGATGGCACATAACAACAACAACAACAATGATAGTTTGAGGACTAACATGCACTTGATTCAGCCCATGGTCCTTTCAATCACTTGCTATGCATCTGAGAGGTGGCCAATGATTAAGGATGACAGAAGAAGAATTGACTGCTTTGAACTGTGATGTTGGAGAAGATTACTGAAGATCACATGGATTTCAACAGAAGAAATAGATATGTCTTGGAGAAGATGCAGCCAGACTACTCCTGGGAGGCAAAGATTATGAACCTTCATCTCACATACTTCGTGTATATTGCTAGGAAAGGCTATTCCTTGGAAAGGCACATTATAGTTGGAAAGATGAAAGAAAGGAAAACCCTTGTTCAAATGGGTTGACACAATGACTACATCAATGGACTTGAGTATGTCAGAGGAAAGCACAGGATAGGACTGTTCAGAATGGTTGATTGTAGGGTTGCTATGAGTCATGCTCAAGCCGACTGCACCTAACAATGCACCTATTCCTATGCCAGAGTTCAAAGGCATCTATTCTCTGCCTCCTTATTAATTGGACAAGCTTCAGGTGCATAGCAATAATGGAAAAGACCATGGTTAAGATCAGGAGCACTTTAATTTTTAAACAGACTTTGTTGTAAATGTATATACTTGATTTTTAATAATTACTGTTTTTAACAATCAGCTAGTATTTTTCCTGAAAATTTAAGAGTGTGTATTCATGAGCCAGTGTATTTTACAGCACATAATTAACAGTAATGTTTCTATTTTAAGAAATTCATCTCTAGAAAAATCTCTGAATATGAGTTAAAAGGAGAATATTTTTACTGAACCTTTGTTTCTGGGAGGGATTGGATGTAAATTTGTATCTGATTGGACTTCTATACCTTGTCAAGCCAGGCAGTGACCTGAGAGGCAACCTCCCTTGTAGCAAGGGCAGAGCAAACCCACCCTTAACAAAGAGGAATGATGGGCAGACAGCTAGAAACTGCAAGTAGGCAGGGCTTTCTGGCAGGCAAGTGGCATCAAAGGCAGATCTTGAGAAGAGTGCCTAAGTTTATAATCTCCAACCCCAAGCACTTATGGAAATATGAGTAACTTTTAAAAAGTATTTAAAGGGAGAAACTCTAACATATATCGTCTTCTTGTGTATTTGGTGTCCCATCATTGAGTTTTAGGCATTAAAATATAAATGACATAACTTTTTCATCCTCAAGTAATGATGCTTAATGATCTGGGGCAAACTGTCCAATGATCAAAGTGGAAATGTTTGAATTATGTTGGGCCAGTTAGTTCAACATCAAGCTCAAAACATCAAATAGTCTAAAATATGTTTGTTTTCTAAAATGATCTGTAAAATCTCTGTTTTGCTGCTTCAGTAAAAAGTCAGGAGTTGAATCCACCAGGTACTCTATAGGAGAAAATGAGGCAATCTGTTAATGTTTAGATGTACAGACTCAGGAACCCTCGGGGGAGGGGTTTCCATGAGTCAGAATCGACTCAGTAGCAGTAGGTTTGGTTTAGCTTTATGTTTCATTAGAAGCCTCTGAATGGTGCAACTGTTACGTGCTCAGCAACAAAGGAAACAGACTGACGTTTGAGCCAAGAGGTGACTCAGAATAAAGACATGGTAATTTGCTTTTTTTAAAAAAAGCTGTTGAAAACCATAAGGAAAAAAGTCATTATACGTTGGAAATGACAGTATGGCAAATAGTTTTAACTAGCATATTTTACTACATCAATAGATGAGTAAATATTCCTTGATGGCTGCTTTAAAATGTAAATCTTGTAGACTTTTTAAAAAAAATAAACTCCACACGTGTTGGTGAAAGCGATATATAAATAATTACACAAGATAAATGGTAAGTGCTTATCTGTATTTAATCTAGATATAGTACATAGAAATACTACATGTATAAGAGCACAGGGAAGAATAAAGAATGTGAGCTCTACTTCTTTCAAATCACTAACTGGTCTTTTCTCAAAGGCTGGATTTGCAAAATGAAATGGCTTAAGATACAAATTACTTGTAATTTTACAACTCTGGATTGAATCTGCGCAACTCAGCAGTGCATTTTGAGCTGTTTTTGCCAATGTTTAATTCTTTTGGTTTCCAAAGAGAAGAGAAAAAGTGCATAAAAGACCAAGTCTTAAAATAGAGACACATTTTTAAAGTACATAAATTTTCCTGTTAGCAGACTGATAAATGAAAAAAGAAGTAACTACAGTAGTGAAAATGCATGCGATTCTTAGCACAAGTCTAGTTTTCTGATTCTTGTCCTTGAAATCATTATCTCCAAATGAAGACTTTCATTCACTCTCTGTTTAAAAGAAGGGAAAATGTTAGCTCATCAATAATTATAAAATATTAAGTAATAGGCATTCATAAAAAATGTATTCACCTTAAATAATACTAATAGACCTACTGAGAAACAGTGTATTAATTTCATTTTACAGATGGTTTTTGTTATTGGGTGCCATTGAGTCATCTGTGACCCAACCCTATCATAGCTATGAACCCTGCCTTGTCTTGAACTAGTCTCACTGACTGACACAACTACCTGAATTACCCTAGTTATTGTATTAATTGATCTCACTACCATTCTATGTATGATATCTTTCTCTAAGGACTGATCTCTCCTGGCCACATGTCCAAGTATATGAGACAGAGCTTCAGAATCCTTGCCTCCAAGGAGAAGCTTAGCTTCACCCTCTCCAAGACAAACCTGTTTGTGATTTTGGTAGTCCATGGAATGTTCAGTACTCTTCAGCACCACAGCTCAAAGACATTGATTCTTCTTCTGTCATCCTTATTCATTGTCCAGATTTCTGATGCATAGCAAGTAATGGCAAAGACTATAGCCTGGATCAGGCACACCTCAGTCTCTAGATTGACATTGTTGCTCTTTTACACTCTGGAGAGGGCCCTGACAGGAGATTTTTTTAAATGATTTTTTTTTATTTCCTGACTTCTGATGCCAAGAGTGTTGATTGTGGAATCACATAGGCTGAAATTGTTAACAAACTCAATCTCTTCTCCAACTATCATGGTGTTGTCAATTGGCCCAGTGGTGAGAATTTTTGTTTTCTTGATGTTGAGCTTCAGTCAATATTGGAGAATAACACCTTGACCTAAATCTTTATAACTGTTATTGGCAGAGCTGACAAGTTATTAACAGCAATTGACATTTCTACAGGCAACCTCAGATTTCTTTCATATTACCAGATTGTCTATTAAGCTCAATAATCAAGTAGGGCAACCTCACACTTGCCTACCTACCATTCTAAACCATTCTTAGCAGAGTGGATTAATTTGGTGCTTGATGGTGCTTTGTAAAAAGAAATGAGCCATACTACCTAACACATTTTCTGGCTCTCTCTTAAGGAATACTGGTGTTTGAGTCATTTAATCTTTTAACAATCCATCTGTATGTTCAATTCTAGAGCATAATCAAGGTTGAGGAAAGAGAATAACTTCCTCTATCTTGAGTCTTTTTTCTATTATTTCTTTTCCTCATTTTTTTAGATTTAAAAAATAAAAGGAAATATCATATTAAGATAAATGAATTGTCCTAGACCAACTAATATAGGATTGTGTGAAATATAAAAATAATGAGTGAATTGTGAATTATTCAAGCACATTAAAATAGATATAATAAAATCTTTGAGTGTGTCCTTAAATGTTATTGATTTCCTTTTACCTTGGTGGGTATTTTTGTATTTTCTTTTTTTTTAAAAAATTTTCTAGACATTTTGATTTAGTATTGTAATTTGAGTGGAAGTTTACAGAACAAATTAATTTTTAATTCAACCATCCATGTACAATCTTATCACATTAATTACCATATCCTGAATGGAATTACACTTTCCCATTTCCTCCTTAGGCTTCTGATTTCCATTAATTTGTTTATATTTTTACATAAATGTTGCTTATATTCTGACTGCCTTGAAGATTATAATGATCAACTTTGAACTAATAATAAAATGTGCTCATCAATGAGGATTTAATAAGTAAAGTTTGTATTTTTAAAATAAAATTGGTTTATACTGATCTATACACCTCATGGCAGGAATTGATGGATCTTTTACCAGGGTTCAGCTGTCCTAGTCTCACAGATAACTAAGTGGGCATTATACATATAGTTGTTATGTGCCATCGAGTCCCATGTGACTCATAGAATCTCTGAACCCTGCTCTATCCTGTGCCAATCTTACTGTCTCTGACACACCTAGCCCCATTATCCCAGTCACTGAACCAATCCATCTCATAGAGGGTCTTCCTCTCTTGTGCTATCCCTCCACCTTCAAAGCATGATGTTCCTCTCCAAGCATCGGTCCCTCCTTGTAACATGCCCCAATATGTCATACAAAGCTTCAGAATCCTTGCCTCCAAGGAGCAGCCTGGTTTCACCCTCTTTAAGACAAACCTGTTTGTTCTCCTGGTAGTCCATGGTATATTCAATACCCTTCTCCAGGACCACAGCTCAAAGGCATCAATTCTCCAATTGTCCAATTATCCCTGTCATTGTCAAGCTTTCTGACACATAATAAATAATTGCTAAGACTATGGCCTGGATCAGGCGCACATTAGTCTCCAGACTGATGTTTTATTGCTCTTTAGTACTCTGGAGATGTCCCTGGGAGTAGACTTTCTCAGTGCAATTGGTCTTTTGACTTCCTGGTTGCTAGCACCAAGGGTGTTGATTGTGGAGCCAGGTAGACAAAAGTTGTGAAAAATCTCAATCTCTTCATCTATTATGATGCTGCCAGTTGGCCCAGTGGTGAGAATCTTTTTGATGTTGAGCTTCAATCCATGATTAAAGTTGCAGTCCTTCACCTTCTGCAGCAAGCACTTCTGGTCCTCTTCAATTTCCAAATATACATAGATTTACAAATTAGTTACTCAGATTCATAACTATGGCTTTTGTTTCCTTTCAAGCATTCAGTAACTTTTTAAATTTATAATATCCTTCTTAAATATAAAATAAAAGTGAGAAGTATTTGAAAAAAAAATAGATTAGTATCTTACATGGCTTGGTTTGTAGCATCTCCCTTACAATTGGGTTCAGGTTTCAGTTTGCAAGTCAACGCTTCACAGCAAGAGTTGGTACATTCCTTAAAAACAAAAATACATGAAAAAAAGTAGGTTAAATCTTTTCTCCAGAGATTTTGTTCATAGAATCCTAGTTGAATTTGGAAATGAAACCTAACATTTAAATTTACGCTGTAGTCCAAATTCCAGTGGGAATAACCAAGAAACTTTAATAATTGGAAAAAATTACAGATAATGAAAAATAACATTACTGAGTCCAGTAAAAGAATAATCAATGGAATACTCTTAAGTAAATTGATATAGATTATTTTATTAGTATATTAATTAAGGAAATATATTATGCAATCTATTGAAAAATAGAAAAGACAGAAAATAGAAATTATTTTACCAAGTTCATGCAATTCTGATTGAGAGATGGTAACAAATACATATACACACTTTTTATTGGAGTACACATGCAAAAGCTTAAATGAGATAGTAGCATAGCAATTGTTTATTCTCCATTAAACGACATATTTTTTATTCAATCTTCCAAACACTTTATTGCAAATGTGAGAGACCACTGGGAATTCTCTAAAACCTACCTCCTAAGCTGTATTTTTTGAAAACCTAAAATGTTAAAGCTGACTCAACTCTACTTAATAAGTTATATATTTCATCACACTAAGAGATTGAGGGGAAATGAAAGTAATATTATTAAAATACATGACAAAATTAACTTTGTAAAACAGTTAATAAATTAAAGGTATCATCCAGGAAGAGTGCAAATGGTCATTGCAAAGACAGAAGAGGAAGGAAAGACCAAAATGGATGTCAGAAGATACTCTGAAAATTGCACTGGAGCTCAGAGAAGCCAAAGCACAGGGAAGAATTCAAGATACTAAAGAG
>NW_006399788.1:9769161-9787322 GCF_000299155.1 Elephantulus edwardii | reverse complement strand
TAAGACAAATTTTTATTTTTAAAAAAGTTCTAAGTTTTTATTTTAAATTTTTATTTTTATATGACCACAGATTAAATGCAGTTTAATAACAAAATATTTTAATAAAAGAGCAACATTATTTTAAAACTCTATTGTTCTTAAGTCTGAGCCCTCTAGTTTTATTTAACTGCAGAAGCAGCAAATCAATAAAATATGTAAACAATATGGGAGTTGAGTGATATACTTTAATATGTGATTAGATTTTGAATATTATAAGTAGTTATCCTTCAATTTTAGTCAATACATCTTGCTATATGACACTCACTTGTTGAAATTAGAAGTATCAAAAGTTATAAACAATTTCAAGTTGCCTTTCACTCAAGACACCATATGGGAATGTTAGTGAAACAAAATGAGATTATTTTAATTGTTATTAAAGGATAAACCATTTATAAAACTTATTACTCCATTACGATTAGCAGAGTATTTGTAATATTAAGTAACACCATATAACTCAACCACTTAAAATTTCCAAATAATGAACCACGACAGCAGTAGATACATTATGGATGGCAAACTAGCTTAGTGGCTTTGTAATCACTTAACTTCTCTGAATTTCATTTCTATAAATTGGGATAATAACATATATTTTGTTGGGTTGATTAACCAAGAAGATGAGAATGTAAAAAAAATTTTTAAGATTAAAATCTCTAAATGTTTAAATCTCTAAACTCTTTCTTCTATATTTAATCATACAAGTAAAAGAAAGAAGACTGCCAAGATGACAAAGATGATAGAATGTCCTTACTAAAAATTTACTTTGAGATTTGCTATGGAAATTTTATCAGAGTCATTCTTTAGAACACAAAAGTATATTAAAGTATAAAATAACTTAATTTTCAAAGATTTATAGAATTATAATAATTACCATTGTTAAATATGTAAATAACCATTTTGTACAAATCTTTGTGATTGTTTTTGTTTTCTCCTCTGTCTCATTGACTGTTCAGTATACATACTGGCTAGATGAGATGAAAACTTTGTGGACCTTTTTTTTTTATAATTTAGGGTTCCTGTGTAGTTGCTCTAGGAATAACCGTAAGTGACATATGTTGTCATTGTCATCCTATTGAGTTGGAACTGACTCATAGCTGACTCTCTAGTAGGTTTTCAGAGACAGTAAGTCTAACAGGAAGAGACTGCCTTTTTTCCTGTAGAGAAGCTTATGGATTCAAACCATGTACCTTTGGGTTCGCAATGCATCTCCTTACCACTAATCCATCAAAATTCCCAAGTGATTTATGTTGTTGTTGTTTTTATTGATTGCCATTGAGTCGATCACAACTCATAGCAACTCTATGAACAAAAGGCCTGAAGCTTTTTTATAACTATTGTCATTTATCAAAGTTCATAGAATTTCCAGAAGTACGTTGTTTAGGAAGTGGATGCCACTCCTGCTTCCATACCTGTCTTAAATGGGAAGCTCCACCAAACACTATCCACCATGGGTAATTGTTATGGCACCCTAATGGCACAAGGTTCAGCATCACAGCAATCCCAGGTTACCTCAGTACAACATATTGACACAAGAGTGCTTTACCACTTAGCTAATAATTTTTCTTTTTAATACTTAAGTTCTTAGAATCATGTCATAATCATACCCTGTGCTGTGAAATGCCTTTTAAATGATGACTTTAAAAAAAAAACACAACCAAGTTCCAATTGATTAGAAAAAAAAACAAAAACAAAAACAAGTTCACTAAAAGACTCCACTTCCAAAATAGTAGGCCTCTGAAAAATCCCTATGTACAATAGAACACACATAGAATGACAGAAAGGGCAACTGAGTATGGAAATACAAAGGAAGAGAACAGTTGTAAGGAGACACTGGTGATTGAAACATGGAATGTGAGAACCATGAATGTAGGAAAATTAGATATTGTTAAGGAGGAAATGGAACACATTGGTGAAATGAGATGGACCAGCATGGGGCATTCTGAGTCGGATGATCATATGATATACTACTCCGGAGATGAAAAGGTGAGGAAAAATGGAGTTGCTTCCATAGTTAGAAAAGCCATTTCTAGATTGGTCTTGAGGTACAACATTATGAGTGACAGGATAATATCCATACACATACAAGGAAGTCCAGTGAATACCACTATCATTCAGATATATGCACCAACAACCAGAGCCAAAGAAGAGGAAACAGATTTCTACCAACTTTTACAGTTGAAGATCTATTGAACATGCAATCAAGATGCATTGATAATAATGGGTGACAGGAATGCAAACGTTGGAAACAGAGAAGAAGAATCAGTAGTCAGGAAACATGGACTCAGTGACAGAAATGGAGCTGGAGATAGAATGATTGAAATTTGCACAATCAATGACTTATTCATAGCACACACATTCTTAAAGAGAAATAAATGCAAGTTAAACACATGGATGTCACCTGATGGTATGCATAGGAATCAGAACGATTATATCTGCAGAAAGAACTGCTAGATAAGCTCAATATCAGCTGTGAAAACTAAGCCAGGAGCTGATTGTGGAACAGACCATCAACTACTCATATGCAAGTTCAAGCTGAAACTGAGAAAAAGTAAACTGAGTCCATGAGAACCAAAATATAACTTTGAATCTATCCCACCTGAATTTCAGAATCATTTCAGGAACAGGTTTGAGGCCTTGAACACGAATGAGTGAAGACCAGATGAGTTGTGGAAGGATATCAACGGTATCATTCAAGAAGAGTGCAAACGTTCATTACAAAGACAGAAGAGGAAGAAAAGACCAGAATGATGTCAGAAGAAACTCTGAAGATTGCACTAGAGCACAGAGAAGCCAAAGCACAAGGAAGAATTCAAGATACTAAAGAGTTGAATAGAAGATTTCAAAAGGCAGCTCGGGATGACAAAGTAATATATTACAATGAAATGTGCAAGAAGCTAGAGTCAGAAAATCAAAAGGGCCAAACTCGCTCAGCATTTCTTAAGCTCAAGGAACTGAAGAACAAATTCAAACCTCGGGTTGCTACAATCAAGGACGCTTTAGGCAGAATATTAAATGATCCAGGAAGTAGTAAAAGAAGATGGAAAGAATATACTGAGTCACTGTACCAAAAGCACTTATCAGACACAGAAGAATTTAATGAAACAACATATGAGCAAGAGCCTATGGTGATGAAGGAAGAAGTTCAAGCCGCTTTGAAGGAAATAGCAAAAAACAAGGCCCCAGGAATAGATGGTATACCAATTGACATATTTCAGCTAACAGATGACGCCCTGGATATACTCACCAAGTTGTGCCAAGAAATCTGAAGAACAACCATTTGGCCAACTTACTGGAAGATATTTGTTCCCATCCCAAAGAAGGGTGACCCAACAGAGTGTGGAAACTATAAAATAATATCATTGATTTCACATACAAGCAAGATTCTACTGAAGATTATCCAAAAATGACTGGAATAGCACATCAGCAGAGAACTGTCAGAAGTCCAGGCTGGGTTTAGAAGGGGTCATGGTACTAGGGACATTGTAGCTGATGTTACATGGACCTTGGCTGAAAGCGGGGAGTACCAGAGGAATTTATATCTGTGTTTCATTGATTATGCAAAGGCGTTTGACTGCGTGGACCATAACAAACTGTTGTTGACTCTGAGAAGAATGGGAATCCCAGAACACTTGTTCATGCTAGTGCAAAACCTGTCCTTGGATCAAGAGGCAGTCCTCAGAACAGAGCAACGAAACACTGCATGGTTCAAAATTAGGATGGGCATACACCAGGGATGTGTTGTCTCCATACCTTTTCAACCTGTATGCAGAACAGATTTTCCGGGAGGCTAGGCTCTATGAGGAGAAATGTGGCATCAGGATTGGTGGAAGATCTATCTACATCTGCGTTATGCAGATGACACAACCCTTCTTGCGGAAACTGAGGAGGACCGGAAGGGCTTGCTGCAGAAGTTCAACGACTGCAGCTTCCAATATGGATTGAGGCTCACCACTGGACCAATTGCAGCATCAGGATGGATGGTGAAGAGACTGAGATTGTTCACAACTTTTGTCTGCTTGGCTCCACAATCAACACTCTTGGTACCAGCAGCCAGGAATTTAAAAGACGTATTGAAATGGTAAAGTCTGCTGTTAGGGACCTCTCTAAAGCACTGAATAGCAAAGGTGTGTCTCTGGAGACTAAGGTGTGTCTGATACAGGCCATGATCTTTGCAATCACTTGTTATGCGTCAGAGAGTTGGACAATGACTAGTGATTAGGGAGGATAGAAGGAGAAATGATGCCTTTTCGCTTTGGTGTTGGAGAAAAGTATTGAGGGTACCATGGACTGCTAAGAAATCAAACAGATTCATCCAGGAGAGGGTTAAACCGGGCTGCTCCTTGGAGGCAAGGATTCTGGGGCTTTGTCTGACATATTTTGGTCATGTTGTAAGGAGAGACCCATCCTTGGAGAAGGACATCATGCTTGGGAGAGTGGAGGGCAGGTGCAGGAGGGGAAGGCCCTCTAAGAGGTGGATTGATTTGGTGACTGGGATAATCGGTTTGAGTGTGTCAGAGACAATGAGATTGGCACAGGACAGTACAGAATTTAGGGCTGTTGTACATAGGGTCGCTTTGAGTCTCAAGGGACTCGACCACACATAACAACAACAACAACAACACTCAGCTTACCTTTTGAAGTAATTTTTAAGAGAAAAATTAGTAAGGGGAGTTTCAACGCAAAACTACATGATTCTTATGCTCTAGTAAGTCTCTAATGAGTACATTATACAAAACATATTCATACCTTTGGAGAGCCACAATCACAGTCTTCTCCCACTTCCAGAAGTTTGTTCCCACACTTTGGTATTGTAATTATATTTTTAGAAATTGGTGCTTGCAAAATGCACTTAGGTTTTTGGGATAAAAGGTATTTTTCAAAACTTGAACGGCAGGTTTTGCTGAAATCCTTTGGAAACTTTGAACTGTGCTCAGAAAAAAAATAAAATAGAAATAACATGAGATAGAGTGCTATGGATTTAAGATTAGAAATGAAAGCATGAGTAAGACTTCTCTAACTGTCCTACTTGGTTGAATAGAAATGCAAATTTTGTTATCTATTTAGGGTTGTACTTTATTCTTTGTAAAGGACAATCAAACAGGTATATGATGATGTTTGCTGGAATGTGATTCCTAGACATCTCATTGTACATTTGTACAGTTGGAAGAATTTCATTTCCCTTGTCTATTCAGTACTGTCCTATAAGACAGTAATAATGATCCTCAACATTTGTTATCTTCTATATGCCTCATCACTGAGGGATAAGAAATAAGAGATTACATGACCAGTGGGGGGAAATAATTGCAGGCTTATTGGTTTTTTGAATCTTCTTATTTTTCAAATTGTGAATACTTTCAGGACTCAAAAACAAACAAAAATGTCCTCACTGTGACTGAGCCAATTCAAACATCTTGTGACTTTCTACTGGGATTCCAAGGCTGTAAATCTTAATGGGAGGAGACTGCCCATTTTTTTTCTGCAGATCAGTTGATGAATAAGAACCATTGGTAATATGTGGTCTTTTGGTTAACAGTACACAATGCTATGGGGTATGCAACTAGAGTTCCATACTTTAAGGGAAATGCAGTGATATTATTTTTTGGACTGATTGGTAACATCATGATTGATGATGAAGATATTGAGATTGTTGATCACTTCAGTTTGCTTGGCTCTACAATCAGCAGTCTTGGTACCAATAGCTAGGAAATTAAAAGATTCATTGCATTGGCAAAGTGTCCTGTCAGACCTCTCCAAGGAAGTTAGGAGCAATGAAGTCAATATGGAGACTAAGGTGTGCCTGATACAGGCCATGGTCTTTGCAATAATTTGTTATGCGTGAGAGAGTTGGACAATGAGTAGGGAGATAGAAGAAGAATTGATGCTTTTGAGCTGTGATGCTGGAGAACAGTATTGACTATACCATGGACTTCTAGGAGAACAAGCAAGTTAATCCTGGAAAGGGTGAAACCAGGCTGTTCCTTGGAGGCAAGGATTCTGAAGCTTCACTTGACATACTTTGGACACGTTGCAAGGCAGTATCAGTCATTGGAGAGGGACATCATGCTTGGGAGGGTGGAAGGACAGAAGAGGAGAGCAGGACCCTCAATGAGATGTATTGATTCCATCACTGGCGTAATGGGGATAGGCATGTCGAAGATAGTAAGATTGGCAAGGGATAGAGCAGAATTTAGGACTATTGTAAATAGGGTCACTATGAGTTGCAAGTAACTCGACAGCACATAACAACAACAACAAGAACAACAACAAAATCTTGTCTTTGCAAGCTGCCTGGCAACAATAGGCAATTAATAAATATACAAATAGGTTGATTGATGGAGACAAAGTTATATGTCTTAATTATATTCATATTTTTAAAAATATGTTACTATGTTTTTCATAGTTACAATCCTTTTCTGATGGCTAGATTCTTGAAGACAGGGTTTAAATAGCAAGCCAGTAAACTAATAAGACAAAGACCCCTCTGTAAAAAATAGCTAGCTGACATATGTAGGTTACATCTGAATTCCTTAAGGTTCTGATAGCTTTACTTTCTCTGAACTAGAAAGTCTCACCTCAGATATTGATTCATCACACAACTCCCAGAGGGGCATTTGGTGTAATATGGAACATCGGGCATACCGAGAGCGTGACCCAACTCATGTGCCATAACAGCAACAAGAGCCACATCATTCTTCCTTACCCCCTGGAAAAAAAAGAAGGCTTTATTACTTCTCATATCAATCAGTTATATTTTATTTGTTGTCACAATTGAAGAGTTAAAAAGAAAATATAACGGAGAGATGAATGATAGTGGATCTCTAAATGCCTTCCTGTGTCATTGTTGTTGTTGTTATGTGTGTCGAGTCGTTTGTGACTCATAGCGACCCTATGTACAACAGCCCTAAACTCCGCTCTGTCCTGTGCCAATCGCACTGTCTCTGAACACTCCCATCCCAATTATCCCAGTCACTGAATCAATCCACCTCATAGAGGGCCTTCCCCTTCTACACTGTCCCTCCACCCTACCAAGCATGATGTCCCACTCCAAGGACCTGTCCCTTCTTGCAACATGTCTGTAGTATGTTAGACAGAGCCTCAGAATCCTTTCTTCCAAGGAGCAGCCCAGTTTGACCCTTTCCAGGATGAATCTGTTTGTTTCCCTAGCAGTCCATGGTACCCTTAATACTCTCCTCCAGCACCACAGCTCTATGTCCTTACTGATTGTAAATTATTGGATGGACATTTGAAATTATTGGATCCTGAAAATGTAATTACTGACTTTTTAACATAACTTCTTGATATAATAATTGATAGTTTATTTATACTCCACATACAAAATAATTAAAACTAACATATTATAGACTTGTTGTTGCTGATTGCCTTCCATGACTCATAGCAACCCTATGAACAAAAGGCCTCCTCTACAACTGTTGACATTTATCAAAGTTCATAGAGTTTCCAGAGCATGTTGTTTAGGAAGTGGATACCACTCCTAGGGAATAAAAAGTATTGCTATTCTGCCTACAACATTTGTAATATCTGGTTATAGAATATCTGCAGGCACCTTAGTGATGCTTCTGAACTCTGGCCCTCAACATAGGGACCAGTTTTGTTTTTTCCCAGAGGGCAAAGGACACTTGCATTCCCATTCTATCCTAGTGTTCCTGCTTATATTTCCAAATACCAATTAAATAGTAAGTTTTCTGCAAGGGCCTGAATAAAGAAATGTTTCAGAATTCAAAGAATATTTCATGCAAAGATACACCGGTAGTTTTATATTTACTTTCTTCTATCTATTAAACAAATATTCCTGTACTAGCTGTGTAAAAGTCATTATGTTAGTCTTTGTAGAAGAATGGAGCCACAGGGAACCTCAATATATGTTTACAAACCTCAATAACAGCAACTGAAGATGGAGAACACAAGGAATTAGAGGCCACCATTCCAGCAAGTCGATGGCTGAAGCCAATTCCACTGCACAGAAGTTAGAGAGAAAGTCACAATTTGAATCTTCCAACCCATCAGTTATGCTACAGATCTCCTCTGTTACTTTAATTTTTCATTATCCCCTTGAAAAGTTTGTCCTGTCCTACAGCATTATAATGAGTACAGATTATGAACCGACATCTAACTTCACTTTTTTTTTAATCTGACACATGCCTTCCATAATCTCTTAAGTGAATTGTTAACAGTAGACCTTCAGGTACTCTGAAAACTGACAGAGAATCTACAACTGAACAGAAATCTCTGCCAAGAAAACTTGAGCATAACCATGTACCCTGCCTAAGCACGTCTGGCACGAAAAAGCAAGTGCTCACCTGAGGAGCTGAGCATGGTCGTGGATCCTACCGTTTGTCAGATTAGAACGATGCCAATTCAGGAAATTGTTAAAGGTCACTCCTGCGTTGGGTACCACTTTTATCTTGTCACCTTCGGACCAGATTTCCATGCCTACTAAAGCCACTTTAATGTCTATGGTGTTATAAATCTGTAAAAGGAACAAATTGTCTTATAAAATGTTCAAGATTGGGATATCTTTAGAATTATACATTTTGTTTACAAAATTTGTATACATTGCATTTCATACTTTTCCATTATTGACATTATATTTCGCACAATAAGTTCCATACAATGTGGATATTTTTAAGGCAACCCGTACATTATGTTTTATAAAATTAATCAACATTGAACTATGCCCATCATTTCAGGTTCTCACAAGATCTTTCCCATTTCTTTTGTTTATTCCTGCCAAATTGTGTAACTAGTGTTACATCTTTTGTTGACCACAAACCCCATTGCTCCTGAGTTGATTACAGCTCATAAGAACACTAGAGAACAGATTAGAATGCTCCTAAGGTTTAATCTTTATGAAAGCAGATTATCATATGTTTCTCCAATGAAGCAACTAATGAGTTTAAACTGCTGTTCTTTAAGTTAGTTGTGTGCTCAACTATTGTAACATTGGGGTATCTCTCATGATCACACTGATGTTATGTTATGAATTGAAACCAACCCATAGTGGACACTCCAATGGGTTTTTTAGAGTGGTGTAACATGAGTGGTGATTTCCCATTTTCTTCTATGGAATAGCTAGCAGATTCAAACCATGTATCTCTGGGTTGGCAATGCAGTTCCATACCACTAAGCCAACAGAGCTCCCTTTCATGATCACAAGAGATGGATAAGTCAATCTTATGGGGGGGAAAACAAAGGAAATCTTAAAAGTTGTCTATTCTACCATATATGTGATTTTTACTTTGCTGTTAATCTTTTCCCTGTGAAATCTCCTACAACTGATGGGTTAATTCAACCCTTTATCAATTAAAAGCATAGGGAAGTCCAAGACTATCATATGGAAACAAATATCTGCATGGAAGTTATCTTACCACATTGAGTAGATTTACCACACCAAACACAAAGCTTCTAATATAAGTTGTATTCCTGTTATACAGCTTATACTGTAAAAAGACAAAAAGGATAGTTAGAATATAAAATTAAAATTTTATATCAGAGAAAACTGACATAGCACAAGATTTTACATTTTTTAAATGACACATCTATTAATATAATTAATAATCTATTCATTACAATACTGTACTTATGTAACACTCTATATTTCAATAAATATTTCAGGTATAACAGATTTTCCCAGTAAATAAAAAAGTGGTCTATAAAATTTTAATATTTTTCAACTTCAAGTTGAATAAAGCACATTAAATTTTAAAAATTCTATATTATTAATGTTTGATTATAAAATCAACGTTTTTTAAAAGGTAGCAACACTGAGTTAAGTATTGGCTTTATAGAAGTAAACAAATTTTGTAAGATTTTTATAGTTTTTTGCTTGAGTTTGCATATCATGCTGAGCGTTTTGCATTTTACTACAGATAGGTCTTGGAAAAGGAGCAGTCAGAGTGCTCCTTGGAGATGAGGATGGTGAACCTCCGACTCGCATACTTTGGGCATGTTGTGGTAAGAGGCTATTCCTTTGAGAGGGCCATTGTGCCAGGAAAGGTGAAGGGTTAGAAAAAAGAGAGGAAGCTCTTTATCAAGATGGATGGACGCAGTGACTGTAGCAATGGGTTTAAGGGTGTCTGCATGATGAGGATGGCAAAGGATAGGGCAGGATTCAGATCTATTGTTCAGAAGATCCCTAGAAGGGATCCTTATAAAGTGCCATACCCAACTCGTATTGTGGCTGAGTTCCTGTAACCCTCTCATGAGATAGATGTGTGTGTGTGTGTGTGTGTGTGTGTGTGTGTGTGTGTGCACGCGCGCGCATGTGCGGGCGCGCATATTAGGAAGTTCTGGTGCCTTAGTGGTAAGGAGTTGTGCTGTCAGTCCAAAGGGATTTGATTTGAATCTACCAGCTGCTCAGCAGAAGATGGGCCGTCTCCTCCCTTGCGATTGACTGCTTTTTGAAAACATACTGGCACGTGAGCTATCAGACAGTTCTAATCTGATGGTATACAACAAAACAGGTATATATGAAATATATTAATATTTTGATTGTTGTTATTATGTGTCATTAAGTAAAATTTTACTTATAGCTGGCCCTCCAGCGTTTAGTAAATTGCATGGGATGAAATGGTCCATCTTTTTCCTGCTGAGAAGCTGGTAGATTAGAAAATCTCCTGCTGTTGAATTGACAGTTTAGCTTCTTACCTACTAGCCCATCAGAGCTCCCTCGAATATCTTTATAATTGATGGATAGGGTGAATAGGATAAAAATATTACTGGCAAGAAAAGTAGAACCCTCAAAACTACCAGATGGCTAAGTACTTCATTGTTCACTAAAACAAGTCACTTGCCTAGTTTGGATAAGTAAACTGAGTTATTATAATGGTTTTAGAGCACACCTATTTTATACTCACAAAGGCATTGTCCAGCACCAAAAAGAGATCAATGTATTTCTCACCATGAAGAAAGTTTTCCTGATTTATAAAGAGTAAAAGAACAGTGTTAATACTTATTTTCACCTCGAAGATTCAACTGGCTTACAAAGATTTCTGTCTCCTTTGGAGGAAAATGGAATTAAAGTACATACTGACTTCTCATACATTGGTCATTGCTGAGTATATCAGCACGCCATTGTTATTGATGAGAAGACTGGGCGAAATGAGGATTTAAAAAAAAAAAACTCTACTTACTTCTGAGCTACTGAGTGATCTGGAAGTTCGGATCAGGGCTTGTTTCCTTCCAACGTTTTTCACACCACAAGTGTGGTTATCAGGGTCAAGCTCCTCCTGGTTATCTATTAGGACAGCATGTTCTTCCTGGTCTGTGCTTTTTAGAGGCTTTATCAGATATTTCTGACCACCGTATGTGAAGTATCCCCTGTAAGACATACAGATTTTCAGTATCAGGGCTCCCTACCATTGAGAGTAAACTAAATGGATGAGGATGATATTCTCTCCCCATCTCACTCTCTCACATAGTTTTAATTCACAGATCTTTCAGCTAATTTATGTTACTGTAACTATAGAGTTGTTACTATGTGCCTTTGAGTCACCTGCGACTCATAACAATCCCATGTACAACAGCCCTAAACCCTACTCTATCCTGTGCCAATCTCACTGTCTCTGACACACCTTCCCCAACTACCCCAGTAACTGAATCAATCCACTTCATAGTGAGTATAGCAAACTGAAATCTATTAGCCAAGATAATTATGAACAAGAGTCACTAAAAATAAGCATATATTAAAGGCTTTTTGACTTTATGAGCTTAGCAAATAGTTTCCCATAGTCTATTCATTGAACCAATATATCTTGGTATAGAATAGGGAACATTTTAGATACTGAGTGAGCTCTAGTGGAGTTGTGCTGCCAAGCCCAGTGGTAACATGGTCATTTTCTCCCAGGTGATTGACAGTCTCTGAAAACCCACTGGAGAGCCAGCTGTGAGTTGATTCTGACTCAGTGGAACACAGCAACAATAGATACTAAAGACATCAAAGGAGAAAGTGCCTAGTAGATCAGCAAATAAATGATTACAAATAGTAGCTTGAAGAATCCCTCTTCCAGGTTTTATCATTAGTGCAGAAATATAAAAAGACGTGAACATTTTAGGACAAAATATTAATTAAATATTACAATCTGAAGGCATATCATGACATGAAAGAAAGTTTATGATATTATATTTCTTGCTAAAAATGCCACGCTAAAATAAACTTCTGTTTCTTGCTAAAGAATCATGCTAAAATAAAAATTATACACATTTCACTTTTGTATTTTAATTATGCAAAATTTCTTTATTGATACACATTAAAGCCTGAAATAATGACAAAATATTAACAATAGTGACCATTCAGGGGGGAAAAATGTGGAGTGTTTCCTTATTTGTGCTCTTTATTATTTTCTGAAATTTCTTCAACATCAAGGATTCTTTTTGTAAACAGAGCTATGCATATAATCACAAATATACATATCCACATAAATTTAGTTCATCTGTGAACATTGCAGGGTAGACTCTTTAGAAACATAGAGCATGTGGTTTCGGGAATGAATGGCAAACAGAGAAAGGATGCTGGTGACCTGGTGTACTTGAGGTGTGGAGGCTAGCCCTGTTGTTTGCAATGGCTGGGGCCTCCTCTGGGACAGCAGACTATGAAACGAGTGTAATGATATATTAGCCACATATATTTGACATTTTCGTGATTGTCACAATTTACAAAATAGTGAGAAAAGAAAATATCCAGAAGACTTCATGTGTTTTAAAATGATATTTGACAAATACTGACAAAAATATTGACAAAAAAAAAATGATAGAAGGACAAATACTGCCTAATGCCATTGTTGTAAAGTGGGACTGATATTGGAGTTGGGGAAAATCTAAGAAAAGAGGTGATAAATAATGTATACTACATTGAAACAGATGAGGGAGAGAACTGTTTAAAAGGTATATAGGATTAGGTATTATTGGCGTGACAAAAGTTCGAAATGAAAGCTGCGTAGTGGAGTGGATTGGGGGCCGGGGTGTGGGTGGTGTGTGTATAACAATGAAAGAATTTTTTTAATTTTTTTTTTACTTTTCAAAGAAAAAAGTGAACAGGGGCGGGGGTGGGCAGGGAGGAAAGTGTGCAATGGAAATCCAAAGTCTCTGTAAACTTTCATTAAAATTAATTAATAAGAATTTTTTTTTAAAAAAAATGATACTTGATGTTTAACATTTGTGAGGACTGCTCTCACCTCAACCCTTCACAAGTACTAATGCTGGCAAGAGAATCCTTTTCATTTTCGATCTGTCCTTGATAGAAGCAGTGTTCCTGGAGGCAGAGAAAAAAATAATGCTTTGGATTCTTTATTAATGTTATTTACATATCACACTTGAGGTAAAAGCTGCTATCTGTAATGTTAAGCAAAGTTCTGCAAAGAGTGACTGTTCACACCAGTTTCCTGAAGTAAAAACAAACAAGAACCTCAATGTTTTCTGCCTTGCTCCACAGGCTGTCCTAGGAGACTCTCCATGTGTCGGTGGTTGAGTTAACTTACAGTAAGGGAAAATGAAATAAAGAAACTCCAAGTTGAAGCGGAGGCTGCAGCTGAGAAGTAGTCCATCCCCTTGGGATTTCCAGTGTTCCTTGTGGGCTCTCAGTTTTGGTGGTGGTTTTATTAGGAATTTAGTGCCCCAGTGCCGACTCTCACACAAGTCCTGCATTTTAGGGCTCGCTCAGTATTAAGCACTCATAGTTAATGGAAATGTTGGCAGTTTGAACTCCCCAGCATAGTGATTTTAACTTCATTAGCAGTCATTACGGGCTAGGGAATGCTATGTGACAGTTCTACTCCTCTATGTGCTCACAGTCAATCACAATCAAACCAAATACATGGTTTTAATATTGTTGAATCTCAATAACACTGTGCATCACATCTTAACAAAATGAGGCAACCATTTTTGGAAACAAAAAACAAAAAACAAAAAAAACACACAACCTGAAATTTTCAAGAGGTTCTGCTTAACGTTCTTGAGCTCCTCATCTTAACTGGTCACTGCACCATTTTAGTCCATCTATTTGAAGAATCTTTTTACCAGTGTAAAAAATCCAAAGTGCCCATCTACAGCTCCTGTTGTTATGTGCCATCAAGATGGAATTGATTTATAACTGACCACTGGCCCCCATAAGGCTTTTAGAAGCTAAAAACCACACCCAAGGTGATTGCCCATCTTTCTCCCATCATCTTTCTCCCATCAAGAAACTGATGGACTTAGAACTGTGCGCCTTTGGGTTGACTGCACAATTCCTTACCACTTGGACACTAGATTAATGAATGATCAACTGTTAAACCTTAAAAATGGATTTACCATCATGAAATGAGAATTTTGAAGCAAGAAAGGATGACAAGGGTGTTTTGTCTTAGAAGTCTTAGTCTTCATAGAGGTGTGCATACTTGGGGTACCACAGAAAATGTTTTAGTGCAGGAGCACCCCATTATTGAGACAACTGTTTTTCTTCCTGTTCTCTCTTTAACTATAATTTAAATACCATTCCATGCCATATCTATCATCAAAGTCCTGACATATTTTATAGAATATAACTTAATTAGATATAAAGGATATTAAATAACTGCTATTCTAAATAACTGATCTCCCCATAAAGTTATATAGCTTCATCTTCAGATGATTAAATAGTGAAATAGTGGTATTTATTGAGGATGGTCTGGTGGTTTAGTAGCAAGAAGTTATGCCACCAGTACACAGACAGGAAGCTGGAGCTCACCAGCTACTGTGCAGGAGGGTGAAAAATCCCCTCCCATATGGTTTATAGCGTCTGAAAACCCACTGGAAGGTCAGTTATTAGTTGACTCTGATTTAACAGCACATAACAACAGCATTGAGGATGGTACTTCCAATCTATAAATCAAATTATCCAGAAGCAAGTGGCTTTTGATTCTTTGTAAGCCTTCTATTTCTCCTACTTTTAAAAGTTCATCATGTTTTCATCTGCTATCTCACTTGTTACAGATTACCTCTCTATTTTCATATCCTTTTGATTTTTAAGTTATATACAGGACTTGTAAAATAAGAGGAAGATTCAAGACAGATTCTAAGAAAGCTTACCCTACCATGTTTTGGGGCTGTGTTGTGACCTCCTCTCCTTCAGGTAAGTAATATGTCTCAGTGTACTCTGATCCTAGCAGGTGCCTGCAGAAAGAGGAAGTGTCATGACACATTCTAATTGGTAATAATAATAATAAAAGCTGATTTTTCTGATCTAATCTTTAGCATAAAAAGAACAAAAGTATCTATCATCTACTTTTGCTCTTCTGTCAAGAGTTTAACTCTATATTGAAGCAAATTTCAAATTATTCATTTTTGGATCCTCCACAGAATCAATAAATGAGCATTGGCTCACAAATACGCATGAAGGACAACTAAATTCAGAGAGTACTTTACTGACTACCACAAGGGGTAATAGAGCCTGGCTCTGCAATAACACTTCAGGCCTCTGCAGCCTCAGTATAACTTGGCCACATATTTTTATATAAATAAAGTCACATCAAAATTTCAGGTATTTTTGAGTGTAGAAGACAATTACAAAATTTGCTTTAGGAGGAAAGATATTTCTATGCGGAGTTCTCTGTTTTGTACTTCGCACATATTTTCTTAGGAGAGGATTGGATATCTTAAATAACATAAGTGCAAACTAATAATAGCCAAAATTTGATCTTTTTAATGTGTCCTTTACACTCTACTGGAGTTATTTCTTTTTTTTCAATTTCTTTTCACCAAGGGAATGATTAGGGTAATGGGATGTATGACTTACTTGGTTTTTTGAAGATGAAGAGTAATTTCTTCTCCATTTAGCATTATCTGATACTGAACTTCAGGTTCATATTGTTCCTAAAAATAAGAAGAAAAGTCAATCCACGGGTATGGGTTGTAAGAGGGAGAAGATACAGAGGTTTGATGAGCTTAACAGGAAATAGCATCTCTTTCTAGAAACAATTGACTTTTCTGTGCTTCTCCAACCCACTCCTGCTCTCTTTTTCTTTTCTTTTTTTCCCCATAACAAACTTGGAAAATTGTAGCTTTGCTCTTTAGGTTCAAATATAAGTGGTAACTCTCTCCCTTTTACTTAACTGTAATGGCATTCTGAGAAGTGTTGTGATGTTTCCTGACAAAGGGGAATTGTATAGTTCAGCTCCAAGATTAAATTATTAAATGTTGAATGTGAGATCACTTCTATAATAGAAAAGACTGTCTTGTCTCTTTGGATGATTGTAAAGTGGACTGCAATCTTCACAGTGCTTACCTCTTTGTCATCATTCTCTGCTTGGTTGTTCTTTATTTCTCTTCTGTGCAAAATGTGTAGTTTTTTTGGCCGGACTAATTCATATTGATTTAATCCTGTTGTTTGGCTTATAGCTGTTGCTAGAGAATGAAAAATTATATTGATATAAAAGACATGGAAACAGATTCTACATTTGTTTGCTTTCTTGCTTGCTTTCTTACATCTTTTTTGTTATTAGGGCATTCAATTCAGGGAGCAAAAATTGAGGACAAGTTTATTGCCAACTTAAGTTTTGTTAAAAAAAGAATTGTTCAAATTTCTATTTGAATTTTTCAAATAACCTAGTAGAAAAAATAAAAAAATAAATTAAAAACAAAACAAACAAACAAGAATAGTTCTTATGCATACTCCTCAATTCAGGAAAGACCTGAAGCTGATGGAAACAATCTTTGAGATGGTCCTGAGAGTAGATAGAAACTGTGAACGCTATGCCGAAGGAGGAGCGTCTTGGATTTCAGCAGAAGTTAGAGTGAAGGGATTTTTCATGTAATAATCCAGTTCCTTCTTCTACAACTTATTCACAATTGAAAATTACTCCTTTCTTGTCTTCAGATACTTTTCAAAAGTTTTTTTCTCTTTGTGTAACCCTTTAATTTCCCTCAAATTTCTTAGATAAAAAAACCTCTACTAACAAATATTTGTGTTTTCTCTGCTTGTTCTTTTATGCTTTTTAATATTCCCTTAGCAAAATGAAAAAAAAAGTTTTATTTTCTTTGAAATTCTTTTCCTTAAGGGCAAATGTGAGTGAGAAAAGACTTAAAGATAAATTGTCATTTTTGAGGAATAACTAACTACTAGAAAGATGCACTGACAAAGTGACTGCAACGATGGCCACAGGAAGATTTTGAGGATAGCACAGAATAGGGTAAGGTTTTATTCTGTTATACAGAAGGTCACTAGGCATCTAGAGTCTGCGCAATGGCACCTCATAACTGATAAAAACAGGAAGGTGAGGAGCCCTAGGTGGGAGGATAAGGAGCCCTAGTGGTAGAATGTGTTACATGTTAGATATCTAGCTAAAAGGTTACTGGTTTGGGTCCACCAGCCATTCCACAATTGAAAGATGATGAAATCTACTCCATTTACAATTATAGTCTCATAAACCTAAGAGTTACTACAAGTTGCAACTGATTGAAAAGCAATGAACTTCTTCTTTCTTGTTGTTTTTATTAGGAAGTTATTGTGGTAATCCAAGATAAATGTGAGAGTGGACAAGACAGCAGTGATATTAGTAAGGTCATTGATAAGTGGTCAAATTTTGGACATATTTTGAAGAATTAATAGTGTATAAAATAGAGTGGGAGAAAAAAGAGGAATACAGGATAACTCAGTGTTAGGGTTTTCTTTTTTTGCCCTGAGCAAATAAAATTTTCATTAACAAATGGGCTAAAGACATAAATGGAACTGTGTCATAGGGAAAGGTAGTGCATGAACTAATTTTGAGATGGCTATTAGACATCCAGGTAGCTGTATTATATAAGCTATAATTTTTTTTCTTATATAGATGGTATTAAAAGTCATCAGAGTTATTGCTGGTTGTTGTTATGTGCCATCCAATCACCTGTGACTCATAGCAACCCTATGTGCAACAGCCCTAAACTCTGCTCTGTCCTGTGTCAATCTCATTGTGTCTGATACAAGTACCCTCATTTCCATCTCAATCAATCCATCTCATCTGGAATCTTTCTCTCTTGCACTGTCCCTCTACCCACCCAAGCATAGGGATTACCAAATGACTAAATAAATCTAAGAAAGAGTAGTAAAGACTGACCTTGGGAAACTTCAGTCTGGAGAACTTATGAAAAAAGTCCTTACCAAAAGAGTGAATATT
>NW_006399788.1:9750246-9769061 GCF_000299155.1 Elephantulus edwardii | reverse complement strand
CCCATATTCACTTTATACTCCAGTTTTGTTTTAAAAATATTTTTATTGTGATTTTTTGGAAGCAGGAGTGGCATTCACTTCCTAAACAAAATGCCTCTGGAAGCTCTATAAACTTTGATAAATGACAATAGGTATAAAAAGGCTTCAGGCATTTTGTTCACAGGATTGCTATGAGTTGTGCTCAACTCGGTGACAATCAACAACAACAATGTGATTTTAACAGAAGTTTACAGAAAAGTTAGATTTCCATTTATTCATTGTTGCACACTTTCCTTCCTCCTTTACTCTGCAGTCTGATATTTTAAAAAATATTCATTCATTGTTGCATAATTTTCTCCCTCAGCATCCCTTACCCCTCCATAGTCTACTTTGCTATGTACCTCTTACTCGGGACTGTTGTCATACAAATAGTGCTTAATCATACATTCCTTTTAAAATCAACTGATAGCTGACCCTCCTGTGGGTTTCAGAGGTTGTAAGTTACAAGAGAAGAGATTACTATCTGACTTCCAAGAAACATTGATGGATTTGAGCCACTTGCTTTTGAATTTTTAAATTCTTACTCACTATGCCACAAGGCCTGGTAAGGAGTTGTACTGCCTATCCAGGACAGAAAGTTTGAATCTACCAATTACACTACAGAAGAAAGTTAGCCAGTTTCCACCCTTATGATTTACAGCCTCTGAAAACCTGCTGAAAGTTCAGTTATTAGTTGGTTCTGACTTTATGGAACATAACAGCAACAGCAGGACACTAGAACTCCCTTGGTTATTGTTGTGTTTATGTTTGTTTTACTCCATAAAGTCAGAATAGAATTTTAGCAGATTCTCCAGTGGGTTTTCAGGGGCAGCAAATTCCACAAGAGGAGATTGCCCACCCTTCTCCTGTGGAATAGCTAGTGGATTAAAATCAGATGACTCTGGAATTGCAGGACAGCTATTTACCAGTAGACGATATTGTCATTGTCAAATGGATTAATATTAGCTTTAAATTTAAAGGAAGAAAAAGATTATTTTCCCCTCATTTTCATCCCACTCAAATGCTGTATTTATAAGAATCTTACCTCAGGACATACCCTACAATACAGATATTTTCAGTTTCAATATTGGAAAGGTATTTGCTAGTGGAAAAAAATGGAATGAATAAATAAATAGTAAGGTCAGTTGTAGTTCAATCATTTGAGAAAGTACTGTGCAAACAAATTTTTTAATTTCTTCAAATATGCAATAATTTTTTAAAATATGAGGAATTTTAGGGGAGCTCTGGTGGCCTAGTGGCAAGAAGCTGAACTGCAATCCCAGAGGTACGCAGTTTGAATCCACCAGAAGCTCTGCTGGAGAAGGAGGGGCAATCTCCTCCTGTACCGGTCAGATCTGATTTGGTGGTACACACACACAAAATAATAAGATAAAAAAGAAAAAAAAGAGAAATTTCATAATTTATGTTTTATATCATGTTTATTTCTAACACAATTTTTTGAAATATTTTAACTCATTCAGTTGTATTTCTATTTTCAGTTTGATCTTCTAAGAGAGAGATGTAGCAAATACACCGAAATACAAATAACAATATCCTTGGATCATGAAACCTTGTTACTTTTCCTCCCTCTTTCAGTTTGCAGGTATGTGCTATAAACATGACATTAAAGATAGTTTATAAAATTCATTAAAATATTTAGTTTTGACACAAAATATCAACATATTAGCACTTACCTTGAGTATGAACAAACAGCCAGAGAACAGAAAGCAGGACCAAAGACATGTTGGCCAGCACAGGGAGCTGAGAAGTCTGAGGCAGCATGTAGAAGTGGTCTCCACAATTTTATTCTCTCCTACTTCTCCCTTGAAATTGAAACAAATAATCGTAACCTCAAATTTTCATTGTGTGATTTCAGAATGTTTCCTAATGATATTGGGAAATGTCCTTGAAATTGCAGTGTAAAGATCATGAGAATGTTCCTCATCTTTGAGTGGTATTTACTTATGGGATTACTGTTAGGCGCTATCCAGTTGGTCTCTAATTATTAAACACTAGCAGCTGTTACCTTTCACAGAGGATGTAGTGGAAATATTTAGACTGAGGCTGAGATGTTCCTGTTTATGTTTGGATATTTGCCAAACTGACTCATCACTGTTACTATGTAGTACCCTCACACCCTCACAGACATTTAGTTACAAATTCATAAAATGTACCAGGACATTATGTATATATTTTTGAAAGTTGGCATAAAGAATGGAGATTCTTTGATATAAGCAAAAGGCAGGATACTGCAAATCTCTCTGACCTTGAATCTTATCTGTGATCAGATGATGATGATAATAACCACCTCAAATTTGCTTGCAGGATGGTAAAGATATGTGCACACATAACTTCTCTGAATAATGTAACTAAACTAACTCATTACCATTAAGTAAGAACCAACTGATAGAAGTCCCTCCAGCAGGTATTCAGAGGCTATAATCACACAGAAAGAGACTGTCCAGCTCTCTCCCATAAAGTAGGCTAGTAGACTTGAACCCCTTGCCTTTGAAATTGCAACTCCTCACCTACCAGAGCTCTTTTTTCTATTGCTTCCTTTGCATCTGAAAGTTGGGCAATGAATAAGGAAGAAGAATTGATGCTTTTGAATTATCTTATTGGAGAAGAGTACCCAATATCCCATAGACTGCCAAATGAACAAACAAGTGTCTACTTTGGGGAAGTTCAACTAAGATGTCCTTAGCAGCAATGATAGTGAAACTTTGTCTCATACACTTTGAGCATGTTGTCAGGAGTGGTCAGTCCTCAGACAAGAACATTATGCTGGGAAAGGTAAAGAGCGAGAAGGAGAAGATGCTATCTGAAGCGTTCCATATTTGTTTTTATTGTTCTGTGCTGTTGCAACCAACACTTTCTTTTTTTCTTTTGCATTGTTGTTTTTATTTGAAAAACAAATTCAAGCCACCGGTGGCAAGACTTATGGATACTTTGGGTAGAACGTTAAATGATCCAGGAAGTATCAAGAGAAGATGTAAGGAATACATAGAGTCACTGTATCAGAAGGAATTGGCTGACACAGAAGAATTTCATGAAATGACATATGAGCAAGAGCCTATGGTGATGAAGGAGGAAGTTCAAATTGCTCTGAAGGAATTGGCAAAACCAAGGCTCCAGGAATTGACGGCATACAAATTGACATATTTCAACAAACAGACACTACCCTGGATGTGCTCACTAACTTGTGCCAAGAAATCTGGAGGACAACCAGCTGGACGACTGACTGGAAAAGATCGATATTTGTTTCCATTCCAAAGAAAGGTGACCCAACAGAGTGTGGAAATTATTGAACAATATCATTAATAACACATGCAACAAGATTCTGCTGAAAATTATCCAAAAACATTTGGAACAGTATGTCAACAGAGGACTGCCAGATGTATAGGCTGGATTTAGAAGAGGTCGTGGTACTAGGAATATTACAGCAAATGTTAGATGGATTTTGGCAGAAAGCAGAGAATACCAGAAGAATGTCTATCTGTGCTTCATTGACTACGCAAAGGCTTTTGACTGTGTGGATTGCAACAAGTTATGGCTGACTCTGAGAAGAATAGGAATCCCAGAACATTTGATTGTGGTAATGTGAAACCTATACTTGGGCAAAGAGGCAGTCATCAGAACAGAGCAAAGAGAGACTACCTGGTTCAAAATAAAAAGGGGTCCATCAGTGATGTATTCTGTCTCCATACCTTTTCAATCTGTATGCAGAACAGATCATCTGAGTCACTGGGCTGTACAAGGAGGAATGTGGCATCAGGATTGGTGGAAGAATCATCAACGACCTGCGTTATGCAGATGACAAAACCCTGCTTGATGAAACTGAGGAGTACCTGAAGCGCTTGCTGCAGAAGGTCAAGGAATGCAGCCTTCAATATGGATTAAAGCTCAACATCAAAAAAACAAAGATTCTCACCACTGGGCCAATTGGCAGTATCAGTATGGATGGTGAAGAGATTGAGATAGTTAACAGTCTTGATTTATTTGGTTCCACAGTCAACATTCTTTATAACAGTAGCCAGGAAATCAGGAGAAGAATTGCATTGGGAAAGTCATCTGTGAGGGACCTCTTAAGAGTACTGAAAAGCAACGACATCAGGCTGGAGACTAAGGTGCGCCTGATCAAGGATAGTCTTCACAATTACCTGCATCAACGGTGAATAGGGATGATAGAAAGAGAATTGATGCCTTTGAGCTGTGGGGCTGGAGAAGAGTGTTGAATATACAATGGACTGCTAGGTGAAGAAACAGGTTTGTCCTGGAGAGGGTGAAGCCGGAATGCTCCTTGGAGTCAAGGATTCTGAAGCTTCGTCTGACATACTTTGGGCATGTTGCAAGGAGGGACTGGTCTTTGGAGAGGGACATCATGTGGAAGGATGGCGCAGGACAGGAAAACCTTTGATGAGATGGATCAGTTCTGTGACTGGAGTGGTGGGAATTAAGTGTGTTTGAGAGGGTTTGGTTGGCACCAGATAGAACGGCGTTTAGGGCTCTTATACGTATGAGTCGCTATGAGTCTTAAGTGGCTCAATGGCACATAAGAACAACAACAACAACAATAGTATTGGATAAATAAAAATTGAGTTAATGGCAATGATTTCCTTGGTTAAGATTGTTCTAAGAAAGTTTATGTTTTTGTAGGTTTTTTCCCCTCTAAAGATTTCACCTTCAATTTTCTAATGATCTGTTTACTGAAAATAGGATTTTAGTCTATTAGAATGAATTTTAGTTATTAGAATGGCAGCTAAATTCTTTCAACATATCAGAGATTATTGCATTACCTTTAGTCAATTATTGTTGCTCTTGAAAATTCTTCTTTGAGACTATTTTATGGGAATTATTTTCAAACCAACTTTATAACTACTGTTGTTACTTCAGGTCACTGGGTGGCATATATGATTTGAGCTTATCTGCTAAACTAAAAGTTGGAAGCTGGAACCCTTCCATCTATACCAAAGAAAATACACCTGGCAGTATGATTCCACGAAGATTATTGTCAAGAAATTTCCATGGAACACATTTATACTTTGAAACACATGGAGTGCTCTATGTTGATGTCAACTTGATGATCATTGATGTGGTTTTTGTTTTCTTTTTTTAAAGAACAAATGTTCAAGAAAAGACATTTGGACATTTGGAAACTGAACTCTATCTGGGCTATTGTTGCTGTTTACAAGATAGTTAAATATAAGCCTATAAATTATAAGTGTGGAAATAGCAATGAGGGGATTGTTTACTTGATTCATCTGGAAAGAAGGAAAGAATGAGAAATGGCATGTATATGAATCCCTTAGAAATGCAATTCTCAAGAATTCACTAAACATATTACTTAATGTGTCCTCATAAAACTAAGAAATAGTGATCAACCTCCTGACAACAGAGAATTTTGGTCCCATAAAACTTACAATTTGATATGCTAGAATTTTCTGTAATAAAATATACTTAATTATAGGGATGGATGTTTAAATATTGTTCAACTGGAAATGAAAGCAGAATGTTATTGGCATTAGGTGCCATTGAGTCCACTTTTACTTATATTGACCCCATGAGACAGAATAGATCTGTTCCATAAAGTTTTCTCTTTCTCTAATCTGTCAGGTTGTCCTATATGGAGGCTTGTTTGTTTGCAGCTGTGATGTTAGAAGATATGCAACTGATGTATAAAATATCATCAGGATCATCCTTGGTGGACATGCTTCAGTAAAGCTTCCAGACTAAGACTAGGAAGCAAGTCCTACTACTCACTTATAAATAATGGGCTGCTGAAAACCCTATAAATAAAAAGGAAATGATGTCCCATAGGATGCCACAAGATGAGCTCTTCAAGTTGGAAAATGGAAGATTCAAATACTAAGTCATTGCACACACAAAAAAAATTCTTCACAACCATTTCAAGAGATTATCCATGACGAAGAACAAAGCTACTGAAGGAAGAAATCCAAGTGGCACTGGAGGTATGTAGTGAAAAACAAAGTAGTATATTGGCAAGGAGCTGCCAGAAATTCAAGCTAGATTCAGAATAGGCTATAGACTGAGAGGGATCTTTCCTGATGTTAGATGAATTCTGGCTAAAACAGATAGATGCTTATTTGTGTTTTATTAACTGTGCAAAAACATTTGGTGCTGTATTATACTATATTATGGATAACATTGAGAAGAATGAGAATTTCAGAACACTTGTTTGTTTTCTGGCAGAACCTGTACCTTGTTAAAAAAAACAGTTCACACAGAAAATGGCATGATGTATGATTTAAAATCAATAATGGAGCACATCTAGGTGGTAATTCTTTATAACTATTCAATTTATAAACTGAACAAATAGTCTGAGAATCAGTAAAATATGAAGAAAAATATGACTCTTCAAGATTAGAAGAAATTTCACCAACAACTTTCAATAAAAGATGGCACAATCTTGATTGCAGCAAACTAAGACAATTTGAAAGTTTTCTTGATAACACTGAAAGACTATAGCCTACAGTATGGATTTTTTAAAATTTTTTTAAATTTTATTAATTTTAATGAACATTTGCAGAGATTTTGGACTTTCATTGGTTCATTGTTGCACTTTTTTCTTTACCCCCTCCCCCCCAGTTTGCTCCTCTCTTTGAAAAGCAAAAGATAAACTTCTTCGTTGGTATACGATCCCACCCCCGCCCTGCCCTGCCCCCAACCTTGCCCCCCTCCCGACCCCAAACGCACTCCACTATGCAACCTTAATTCTGGATTCCTGTGATAATCATAATATGATAGCATGCTATGATTATCACAGGAATACAGTATGGACTATTATAAACATAGATAAAATGAAAATCCTCACAACTGGATACAATATGATAAATTAAGAAAATATTTAAGTTGTCAATGGTTTCATTTTATTTGGATCCACAATCAATACCCGTGGAAGCAGATGTTAGCAAATCAAGTGCATTTTTTCAATGAAAAAAAATCTGTTGCCAAGGACCTCTTCAAAGTACTAAAAGCAAAGAAATCACTTTAAAGATTAAGGTGCATGTTATGTGAGCTATGGTATTTTCATTGCTTCATATGCAGGTGAAATTTGGAAAATGGTTAAGGAAGGCTTCCAGTATGGTATCAAGAGTCCATACTTCATAAGGGAAGGGAGTGCCCATCTCTCTCTGGATTAGCTCTTGGTAGGTTTTAGTCACAAGAAAAACCCTGACTTTGAGATAGCAGTATATTAAAAGCAGCAAATCTCTGAAGGACTTCATTCTTGGAAGAGCAGAGGGTCAGCAAAAATGATAAATACTTTCAGGTAGATGACTGGAACAGTTTTTACACATAGTAAAGATTGGAGGATTGTATAGAAATCTCAGGAAGGATTTCATTCTGCTGTACACGCAACAGCTAGGAGTTGGAAGTCAACACGTTGCCGAAAATGATGGCAAATGTGTTTCTAAGCACGGTCGTCAATTTTAAAAGTGTGCGGCAACATGTTAATTGATAACACAACAAAAACGACAAAGGGTTTTCTAGGCTGTAAGCTTCAGAGGAACAGATTATCAGATCTTTATTCTTCAGAGCCTCTAATGGATAAAATGATAGAAATTCTTGACAATTCCTTAAGTCTTTCACATACATTGTTTTATTTGATCATTTTAACAAATGAATTCAATGCTCCTTTTAAGTTCTCATTTACAGATGATTCAAAGAAGTTAACTGATGTAAAAAAAATCCAAGGATCTCATGAGGTCAGCCTTTATCAACTTCACAAATGGAAACTGTCCCCGTCAACAAAACAAAATTAATTTCTACGAGGTCAGAGATATCTCCCAAACTCCCACAACTCTTTCTACAAATCCCAACTCCAATCTTCCTGCTTTACTGAGTCCAAACTCTGAGGCAATAGCCTCACAGGCCACAGAGAACTATCTTGGGGAATTAAAAAATTATTTCAGGTTAGTAGCAGAATACAGTCAGGACAGCTTCTGAAATGTGCTCACATCACCTCAGTCTTGTACCTCAGGGCTTTAGGTCAGTGTTACATAGCTCTTAGTTCTGCTAATTACAACTTCCCACTGCCACTTGACCTGCTCCCCACTAGTCTCTATTCCTCCAGTAAACTTGGGCAAAGTTTCTGAGCTCTGGTTCCAGAAGGGGGCAGTTCCAAAATCACCTCTGTCACATGTCTTGTCTTTGGTCTTCTGCTTCGGCCACTGCTGCTGCAGTAAATCCATCTGGCACAAGACATTAATTTCCGGTTCTGAAGGAGAGCCACTACATACTTGCATCTTCTTTGCTGGTGGTGAGAGATTCTCTTTATGCTTTTTTATCTCAATTTAATAGTGAGACTAGTCAATCTGCTTGAGGATTGGTAAGGCTAGCCAATCCCCTTGTGGATTGGTGAGATTAGTCAATCTTTTTGTAAAAAGGCTAGCATGGATGAACAGCTGTGCCGTATATGTTTAGAAGGAAAAAAACCCTACCTATAACTGTGTTAATAAATGTCAGTAGAAGTTAAAAGTGACAGCTGGGCAGCATGAAATAGAAAGGAAATAGAAGTAGAAAAACAATAATTGAGGGAACTAGAAATTATTCTCTTACTTAAAAAGATCTTCAATATAATTATCAGGTCAGAAATGCCTTATAGCTACATGTCTAATGGGTTCTGAGAATGTCCTTCACATGGAAGGAGAGGGCCTATCTCTCTTCCAAAGGACTATGTGTGAATTGGAACTGGTGGAGAAATGACACCTTTGGAATCAACTCCTTGTGCACTAGGCCACCAGATTTTTCCTACTTAGGACCTTGTAATATGTGGCACATATAAAAATAATAAAATATAGAAACAATAAAGCAAGCTCATTGAAGTGTGAAACTTCAGCTATGAGAGGTAATAAAAAGGATGAAGATGAGAAAGAATTTGTTTACAGTTAATAAAGGTCTCACAATACTCAGTAGTAAGGGTGAAATTTATGGCAGTAGGATCTAGGCATTCATTTAACAATAATTGTAGGTTGTCTATGTTGTAGGTTCTTTAAAATGGTTTTTAGCTGCAGGATTATATAGAATTCTTAAGAGGATTACATAGAACAGTAAGCACTGCAAAAGAGAAAATAGGATATGGAGTTAAGTAAAAGAATATTCAGGACACGGATGAAGGAATACTGAGATGAGAGGTGTGGACAATAATTTTGTTTAGAGCATTTGTTTCTTTTTCATTACTGTCCTAGAAGGAAAAACTCATTATATTCACTTGAGCATTGTAAGATATTTTTGATTCATAAAACTTTTCAAATTTGAAAAACTCTCCTTGGCCAACATAGTTCATACACTTTGAACCAATCACTGTAGGCAATGACTCCAGAGGGAGAAAGACACTGAGATTATTTTTATTAAAACCAATTGTCGAAGATGGCGAGGTTAGCGCAGGACAGAGCAGCATTTAGGGCTCTTGTATGTAGGGTCGCTATGAGTCGCAAATGACTCTATAGCACATAACAACAACAACAACAACAACACCAATTGTAATGGGAACTGACTACTATTGGGAAAAAGGATGCTACATAGTCAAAAACAACTTACAGCTCCAACAGATGAAACTAACTGATTTTAAATGTTTCAAATTTTGGACATTAGCTTTGTTCTGATAAGTCTAATTTATATCTGAATAGACTTCATCTAATTTGCCTCACATTGCATAAGGCAGTACTGCGTGTGAAGCAGATCTATGTGAACTCTTATTTAGATAGCATATTTCACTTAATTAAGGACTCACACGGCTAAGGTTTTTTACTGCACATGAAAGAGCTAACCGAATTTAAGCATACAGAGATTGGCAAGAACCATTCTCAAGAAAGACTGTTGTGATTAGGTGCTTTCAAATCAAGTATGACTCATAGTGACACTGTGCACAAAAGATAAAGATCTGAATCCTATCCTGTCCTGTGACAACCTCACAATCCCTGACACACTCAAGCACATTGCTGCAGTCAATGCACCTGGTGAGGAGCTTACTCTCCTTTGCCATCCCTCTACCTTTCCAAGCACAATGTCTCCTCTCCAAGGAATAATCTTTCCTAACAAAAGTCCAAAGTACTTGAGATGAAGCTTTATCTTCTCTGCCTCTAAAGAGCACTCTGGCTACACCTTCTCTCAGACATAACCTGTTAGCTGGCAGTCCACGGGATCTTCAGTATTCTTCTCCAACATCGCAATTCAAAGGCATCAATTCAGGGAGCTCTGGTGGCTTACTGACAAGAAATATTGCTGCAATCCCAAAGGTGTACGGTTCTAATCTACCAGATGCTCTACTAGAGAAGGAAGGGCAATCTCCTCCTGTGGCAGTCGGATCTGACTCTATAACATACAACAAGGGGGAAAAAAACCACCAAAAAATAAAGGCATCAATTCTTCTTTCATCCTTAGTCATTGTCCAGCTTTAAGGAGCATAGCAAGTGACCGAAAAGACCATCGCCTGAATCAGCCACACTATAGAGCTAAATCTGACAGCATTGCTCCTCTGTAATTTGGAGAGGACCCAGTCTTCAAATCTTCCCAGTGTCTCCGAGTTTTCTGACTCCTGGTACCAAGCAGGTTGATGGTGAATTCAAGGGAAAATTCTACCTATCATAATAGTGATCCAGTGATAAGAATTTTTGTTTTCTTGATGTTGGGATATAATCCATATTGGAGACTGCATTCCTTGATCGCTCTGGAGACTAAGGTGCATCTTTACAATCACTTGTTATGCATCAGAGAGTTGGACAATGACTAGGAAGGGTAGAAGGAGAATTGATGCCTTTGAGCTGTGGTGCTGGAGAAGAGTATTGAATGTACCATGGACTGCCAAGAAAACAAATAGATTCATATTAGAGAGGGTTAAACCAGGCTGCTCCTTGGAGGCAAGGATTCTGGGGCTTCCTCTGACATACTTTGCACATGTTGTAAGGAGGGACAGGTCCTTGGAGAGGGACATAATGCTTGGGAGGGTGGAGGGACAACGCAAGAGGGGAAGACCCTCTATGATGTGGATTGATTCAGTGACTGGGGTAATCGGGATGGGTGTGTCAGGGGCAGTTCGATTGGCACAGGATAGAGCAGGGTTAGGGCTGTTGTACATAGGATCGCAATGAGTCGCAAGGGACTTGATGGCACATAACAACATAACAACAATGTTCCTTGATCTTCTATACCAAGTGCCTCAAGTCTTCCCCACTTTCAGCAAGCAAGGTTATATTATCTGCATAACAAATGTTACTGATGAGTCTTCCTTTGATCCTGATGCCAACTTCCTCTTCATAGGGCCCAGTTTTTTGAATAATTTGTTAAGCATACAGATTGAATAGGTATGGAGAAAGGATACAATCATGACACACTCCTTTCTTAATTTTAAACTATGTGCTTCCCTTGCTCTGTTCATACAATGACCTTTTTGTCTAGGTATAGGCTCCACAAGAGCACAGTTAAGTATTCTGGAATTCCATTTTTCTCAATGTTAGCCATAATTTGTTGTGATCTAAATAGTCAAATTCCTTTGCATAGTAAATAAAACACAAGCAGACATTCTTCTGGTATTCTTTACTTCCAGCCAAATCCATCTGACATCAGCAATGATATCCCTAGTGCTGTGGCCTCTTATAAAGCCGACTTGAACTTCTGACAATTCCCTATCTATGTACTGTTCTAGCTGTTTTTGAATGATCTTCAACAGTATTTTGCTTGAATGTGATGTTGGTGATATTGTTTGATAACTACCACATTCTATAGGATCACTTTTCTTGGGAATGGGAATAAATACAGATATTTTCCAGTGAATTGACCAGGTAGCTGTCCTCCAAATTTCCTGGCATGGACTCATGACCACATCCAGGGCTGCATATGTTAGTTGAAGTATGTTAATCAGTATCTCCTTGATTCCTTGGGCCTTATGTTTTGTCAATGCCTTCAGTGAAGTTTCAACTTCTTTCATTACCATTGGCTCTTGCTCATGTGGTAGATACTACCTGAAATTTTTTGTGTCAATTCTTTTCGATAGAGTGACTCTGTGTATTCCCTTCATCTTCTTTTGATGCTTCCTGGATCATTCAACATATTTATTGCCCATACCATCTTTTAGTATTGGGACACAAGATTTAAATTTGTTGTTATCACAGCTTGAGAAATGCCAAGTGAGTTCTTTGCTTTTTATTTTCCAATCCTAGCTTTCTGCACATTCATTCCATTATGATACTTGGCTTTGTCTCTTTGAGCTGCCTTTGAAATCTTCTGTTCAGTTCTTTACTTTAGCATCTTTTCACTTTTGTTTTGGCTTCTTGATACTCTCATGCAATCTCTTCTGAGATCCATTTTGTGTGTGTGTGTGTGTGTGTGTGTGTGTGTGTGTTTCCTTCTGTCTTTGTAATGATCTTTTTCTCCTTTCATGGTATTTTATTTCAAGTAGTATTTTATTATTTTGGAAATACAGAAATTTAGGTTTCCATTCAATTTCTACACATTGTCCAGTTACATTATTGACATTTCACAACATCTGTTCACATTTAATGGACATTTTCATTATTTTTGTTCCTATTAATTTATCTTCTATCCCTCTCCCATTGTAACTCTTTAATTATTTTTTACCTTTCTCTATCTGTTCTCCTTCTTCCACATTTTATTTTATTTATTTTTTAAAATTTTTATTTGCCACATTTTATGTCCCCTGCCCACATTGACGTACTTGTCTGCTGACAGCTCCCTCAGGGCAGGGAGGTGGAAGCAGTCTCCTACAACAGTGTGGGCCTTCAGGAGGTGCACCTCCATGGCATGAAGTAACCTCTCTTTCACACTATTCATTTAATTTATACTAAAGATTGGACTGCCGAGACCTCAGGAGAGCCTAGCCTGGGACTGTGACTGAATCGTAGTTTTCTTAAGTCTTAGCAGTTACCTTGCTGACTTTTCCAAAGGCTTGCTGCCTGGAAGGATATTAGGAAATTAGCAATGCACTGGCTGCAATTTATATCCCCACAAATGCAGCTAAGGATGTCTGGACACAAAATCTTGCTCCTTGTTCAGTGAGTGCAATCACCAGATGATTTCTTGTACTCCACTATTTGCCTTTTTTTTTTTTAACGCACCACCTGATTTTGCCTCCATCAAGCAGCAAGCTGAGCTGGGGACAGATGACAATATCCCCGGCACCCCAAGACAAGACACAACTGCCCATCTTATGTGTCAGCATCATGGAGGATATCTTTGACATCATCCAACAACTCATCTGCTTTTAAGTCATTGGTGTCCAATGCTTCAAATGTATTCTTATTATGATTTTTTAAAATCAGGTGTGATACAATCAAGATCATATTTTTGTTCTCATAGACTTATTTATTTTCATTTTCTTCAGCCACAGTTTTAACTCGCTCATGCATAATTGGTGGCCTGTTCTACAATCTGCCCCTGGCCTAGTTTTAACAACTGCTATTGATCTTCTCCAAAATTCCTTAAACAGATGAAGTCAATTTGATTCCTGCACAGTTTATCAGATGAGATCTATGTGTAAAATTTATGTGTGGGTCTTTAAGAAAATGTATTAGAGTAAATCATTGAACACACCAAATTAAATAACTTTATTTCCAGACTCATTTCCATCATCAAGTCCATTCTTACCATTCTTTATTCATTGTGTCCAACTTTTGAATTTCAGTCACCAATTATCATTAATGCATCTCGATTGCATGTTTGGTAAATTTTGGACTACAAGATTTGGTAAAAATTTTCAATTTCTTCCACTTTAGTTTTAACTGTAAGAATTGTACATTTTAATAAGCAAAGTATTATGATGAAATATACAAAGAGTTGGAGTCAGAATATCAAATGGCTGAACTTGCTCAGCATTTCTTAAACTGAAAGATTTGAAAAACAAATTCAAGCCATGAGTTGCAATGCTTAAGGATGCTTTGGGCAGTATATTAAATGATCCAAGAAACATTAAAAGAAGAGAGAAGGAGTATAGAGAGTCATCATACCAGAAGGAATTGGCTCACATAGAAGTGTTTCATGAAATTACATATGAACAAGAGCCTGTGGTGATGAAGAAAGAAGTTCAAGCTGCTCTGAAAGAATTGGGAAAAAAATTCCCACAAGGCTCCAGGAATTGTAGGCATATCAACTGACATATTTCAACAAACAGATGTTATCCTAGATGCACTCACTAAGTTGTGCCACAAAATCTGGAGAAAAACCACCTGGCCAACTGACTATATTTGTCTATATTTGTTGCCATTCCAAAGAAAGGTGACACAACAGAGTGTGGAAATTATCAAACAATATCATTAATATCACACGCAAGCAAAATTCTACTGAAAATTATCCAAAAATGACTGGAGCGGCATGTCAACAGAGAAGTGCCAGATGTGCAGGCTGGTCTGTTTAGAAGAGGCTATGATACTAGGGATATTATAGCTAATGTTAAATGGATTTTGGCTGAAAGCCGAGAGTACCAGAGGAATGTCTGTCTGTATTTCATTGACTGTGAAATGACATTTGACTTTATGGATGACAACGAACTGCGTTTAACTCTGAGAAGAATGAGAATCACAGAACATTTGATTGTGCTTATGCAAAATATATACTTGGACCAGGAGGTAGTCATCAGAACAGAGCAAGAAAACACTGCATGGTTCAAAATCAGAAAGAGAGTACATCAAGGAGGTATCCTATCTCCATATCTTTTCAGTCTATATGCATAACAGATCATTCGGGAGACTAGGCTTTATGAAGAGGAATGTGGCATCAGGATTGGAGGAAAATTAATCAATAACCTACATTACAGAGACAACACAACCCTGCTTGCTGAAACTGAGGTGAACCTGAAGCATTTGCTTCAGAAGGTCAAGGACTGCAGCCTTCAATATGGATTGAAGCTCAACATCAAGAAAACAAAAATTCTCACCACTGGGCCAACTGGCAGCATCATGATGGATGGTGAAGAGATCGAGACTGTTAACAGTTTTAGTTTCCTTGGCTCCACAATCAACCTTCTTGGCACCAGTAGTCAGGAAGTCAAGAAATGAATTGCATTGAGAAAGTAAACTTTCAGGGACCTCTCCAGAGGACTGAAGAACAAAAGTATCAGTCTAGAGACTAAGGTGCCCCAATCTAGGCCATAGTCTTTGCAATTGTTTGCTACATATCAGAGAGCTGGACAAAGACTAAGGGGTGATAGAGAATTGGTGCCCTTGAGCTGTGATGCTGGAGAAGAATGTTGATTATATCATGGACTGTCAGAGAACAAGTAGGTTCATCTCAGAGAGAGTGAAGTCAGCCTGCTCCTTGGAGGCAAGGATTCTGAGACTTCATCTGACATAATTTGGGCATGTTGCAAGGAAGGACCAGTTCTTGGAGAGGGACGTCACGCTTGGAAGAGTGGAGGGAAGTAGAAAGAGAGGGAGACCATAAATTAGATGGACTGATAGTGACTAGGTTAATGAGAGTAGGTGTGTTTGAGACAGTCAAGTTTGCACAGCATAGAGCAGGTTTTGGGCTATTACAAAGAGTGTTGCTATGAGTCACAAGCAACTCTGTGGAACCTAACAACAACAAACACAGCAACATATTAACAGGTCTTTCTTGTATGCATATGGATAATATTCTATCACTCACAACATTGTACTTCAGGATAGAACATGAAATTTTCTTTTTTAACTGAGAGTGCAATACTATTGTTCCTCTATTTTTCAGTTCCTAGCATAGTATATCATGTTGTAAAAAGAACATCAACCACGTGGGTAAATTCATGCCAGACCTTTACAGACTTTACAAAACGGAATTGTTCTTGTCAACAGCATCAGGAACATGAAACCAACTCCCATCAACTCAGACATGTTCCTCATTCTCCTGTACCTCTTTCTACTTTTCTAAACACCTGTCTTATTTACCTTCTTTTTTAAAATTTTATTTATTTTAATGAACATTTACAAAGATTTTAGATTTCCATTAATTCATTGTTTCATTTTTCTCCCTGGCCACCCCTCCCCCTCTGTTCACTCTTCTCTTTGAAAAGTAAAAGAAAAATTCCTTCATTTGTATAAAATCCCCCCCACCCTCAGTACACTCCACTATGCAACCTTTATTCTGGACTCTTGTCATAACCATAATTTCCAATCATATATCACTTTAAAACTGTTCTTTCCCTCATCTGTTTCAATGTGGTGTACATAATTTATACAACTTTTCTCAGTCTCATCCCAACCTACTTATACCGGGTCCACAATCCAATGCGTTAGCACACAGACCACACAGAACTATATTGTGAAAGTTAAAATATTATAATTCAGGTTAATTGCAGAATTCAGTCAGGACAGCTTCGGAAATGTGCTAGCATATACCTCAGTATTGAGCCTTGTGGTTTAAGGCCAGTGTTACAAAGTTCTCAGTCCTGACAATAGTGGCTTTCACTGACCCTACGTTGTCCGGTAAACTTGGGACAAAGTCTCTTAGCTTAGCTCTGGTTCTGTCTGGGGAGGGAGGGTGGGTGATAGCTGTCACCTCCAACTCATGGCAGGTTTCTCTGGTCCTTTGCTTTCCTACGGTTGCTGCAGCTGTTATTGTAGTTGGAACAAGAATTTCTGGGCCCAAAGGTCATATTACATTTTCTTGCTTCTTCTTTTTCTCTGGCTGTGGGGAAGGTCTAGTCTGCGGTTGGAGCTGGTCAATTTATTGGCTAGACTAGCCATACACTTTATATGTTAGCTCTCCTTGTGGAATGGTGAGAATTGCTAGGAAAGCCATATTGGAAGATAAACTCCACACATGTGATTGTCTGATTCAAAGTATCCAAAGCCAGTCCATTTCACTTCACTAAAGCCTAGAATGTTGATGTATATGTGTTCCATTTTGTTTTTTACCATTTCTTTCTTCTAACATTCATGATGCATGCATTCCAAACAAAGATGTTTGCCACTATTTTTCCTCATTTTGATTGACTTCAAATCTGGGTTCTACCTCTAATACTACAGCTTTCTGTGTTCCTCTATAGTTCATCACAGGGCTCAGTGTTCCTTTAGAGTTCCTCATAGGCTTCTCAGAGGCCTGCTGTTTAAAAAGTAGATGGCCAATCCTGCTTCCTACTCTATCTGTCTTAATCTGGGAGTTCTATTAAAACCTGTTCACTATGGTTTACCCTAGTGCCTTTACTACACTGATAGCATAGTTTACAGTATCACAGCAACCTGCAAGTTACATTAGTACAGCAAACTGACAGACAAATGCTATAGTGATTAGAACAATTAATTCTCCAATACAATGACATGACAAATGTGTTTTGTTGTTGTGTACCATAGAGTCAAAACCAACCCATAGTTGACCTGCTGGTAGGTTTTCAAAGACAGTTAATCATACAGGGAGAGATTGTCCATCCTTCTCCCTTGGAGCTGCTGGTTGTCTCGAACCACATGCCTTTGAGATTGTAGTGCAGTTTCTTGCCACTATACTGTGTTACCAAACACAGTTGATTCCTGCACAGATGTGGAAGAATGTGCTCCTGGGAAGATGTTGAAGTGTTCCAGCTCAGACTCATGTCTGCTATGGTGGGGTAATGTCCTAGATGTGGATATTAAGGCCATCTGGAAATTTCTACTGAATTTTTGAGGCTGACATTTCACACAAATGGCTGTTGCTCAAAATAGGCTGACTTCTGGGCTTCATCTCATCTGCTTTAATTAGAAGGCCCAAGCTATTAGCACTGCATTTTTGATAAAAATAATGCATGACTGCTGGGTCTGACATCCTTTAAACGAGAGGCCAAAGCTAGTGAATACATTATTTATAAAAAAAAAAAACAAACCAAAATCTGGCTCTCACTTGGTTTCAATAGGAAGCTCAATCTAATAAGTAAATGATTTGTTAACCCCCCCAACCCAAAAAAGCCTGAATTCTGTCATTTACTTGTTTTAATTATGAAGCCCAAACCAGTGACAGGGTTATTGATCACAAAGTCTGCCATCTAGGTCTAACCTGGTTTAACTAGTAGGCCCAAACTAGCAAATGGCTAGTAGAACAAAAAACAAACCAACAAAAAACCCCAGAAACAAAAAACCTCAACTTCTAGGTCTCCTCGGGCTTAAATAGGAAGTCTAAACTAGAGAATGGCTTGTTAGTTAAAAAAAAACCAACCAACAAAAAACCACAACAACCCACTTCTTCATCTCACCTGATTTAAATAAGAAGTCCAAACCATAGAATGGCTGGTTGATAAAAAAATCTCCACTTCTTGGTCTCACCTGGTTTCAATAGGAGATCCAAGCCATAAAATAGTTTGTAGATAAAAAGTAAAAACAAAATCCAACCAGAATAAGACAGATGCAAATTAAACCCACAATGAGGTACCATCTCACTCCAGTAGCAGTGACAAAGTTTAACAGGACAGCAAGTAATAAAAAGGTGGGAGAGGATGTGGCAAGATAGGAACTCTTATACATTGTTGATGGGATTTTAAAATGGTACAACCACTCTCTGGCAGGCAGTGTGGCACTTCCTCAAAAAGGTAAACACAGAAATTCCATATGACACTGCTATTCCTTTGCTTGGAATATACTCCAAGAAAATGAGAACTGAGGCTCAAATGGAAACGTGTACACCAATGTTCATAGAAGCATTATTCATCATTGCAAGAAAATGGAAAGAGCCCAGATGTCCATCCACAAACGAATGGATTAAAAAGTTGTGGCACATCCATGCAATGATTCCACAGCATGCAGGAGCAACGATTTTGTGAATTCCTACCTAACTTGAGAGAGACTGAGAGCATTTTGCTGAGTGAACTGAGTCTCACAGAACAAATACAG
>NW_006399788.1:9740505-9744246 GCF_000299155.1 Elephantulus edwardii | reverse complement strand
ATGCAGTTTGCAGTGAGTTGATCCCCATTTAACAACAGTACGTTTGAGTTTAGAGAGCTCTGGAAGCTTAGTGGGGAGGAAATCATGCCCCCAAGACAAAGACGCATGGTCCAAATCCATCAATTACTTTATATGATAAATAGGGAAGTTTCTTATGCAATTTATTCTCTAAAATCCCTATGTCCCTTTGAGTTGGTTCTCAATTGAAAGTAATTTTTTTGAGATGTAACCAGTGACCACAAAAACCTGAAAAAGTGTTGCTTTAAGTTGGAATTGACTTGATAACTGTGCATTTGGGTGGGTGTTTTTGTGTGTTTGGTTGATTGCTTGTTTGGGTTTCCGTGATTGTTTAAGGATCAATGACTCTTGAGTTGTTTTTATTTTTTTTTCTACATAGGGTCGCTATGAGTCCCAGGCGACACGATGGCACATAACAACAACAACAATATTTTATAGTAAATTTGTTAATCTGCAGAAAGTTTGAAGCAATATGAGATCCTGGGTGGTACAAAAAAAATTCTTTTGAAAAGATCCAAAGTCTCAGTTTTTCTCATGAACTGGACAAGAGGTAAAATGTCTGCTCAATTGTTTCATCTTTTCAGCTGTTATTTTTTGCCGAGATTCTGAGTAATCCCAGAACAAGCTTCAGTTTAGGGATTATGTAAATATTTCAAGAAAGTTTGTGTACATACTGTCTTTCTTGTTTCTCGGAGTTCCCTGTCTTTGTACAGTTCAAATGAAAACCCTAAAAACCCTAACTTCTTTTCTCTGACATTAGACTTTTTTTATTTAGTGTGTCAGTATTTTTATTGTTGCACACAGACAGACAGCTCTGGATGCCCCGCGGCCTTCGGGTGTGCTGCCAGCGCCGCTCTACAGCAAACCCAGCTTGTACTCCACCATCGAGTGAGACTTGCCCATGACTTCACTTTGGGAAGGATCATTAAGAATATCTTCAAATCCAATGATCTCATCATTCCCCCTCAAAATATCATGTGAGAGGTTTAAACGTGGAAGAAAAGGGAGACACTGAACCTGCTGCACGGCCTTGAACTCCATCTGCAGCTTCAGGGGGGCAAACAGACACGGATTGTTCCTCTGAGTGGAAAAGTACATTTTATCTTGGTTTAAGTTGGAAATTCTTTTCTCATAACTTGAGAAGATGACTTCAATTTTCACAGACGAAAAATCTTTCCGAAGAAGATCGTGGCTTTTGAAAAGGGCCACTGGCTGATAGTTCAGTTACTGGGATGCTATCTTTTAGCTGAGATCCAAGTCCTCTGGCATTCATCTTGAGCCACTTTCGGTACAGCCGCTCAACTCCGCTGTTCTCAACCGGCCCCAGTCTTGAATTTCTAGTTAATGCTGTGCAGACTAGAAAGCAAAATCACACGGACATGTATCTCACCAAGTGAGTATTAGTTGTCATGGAGTTGATCCCATCTCAAGGAAGTCCCATGTGTGCAGAGTGAAACTGTATGTAGTCTTCCCAAAGAAGTAGGTCACTGGGCCTTTTTCTAAGACCCTTCTGTGCTTAAGTTCCAACTCAACAGCACACAACAAGTGTACTCAACAGCACAACAAGCATAAAAGTTAGCAGTTAAAGCTCACACAATCTTCCTCTGAGACTACAGCCAAGAACTTTTAGAGAGTTCCACATGCTGTTTACATGAGTTGCAATTGACTTAATGACAAGAGAGTTATATACTTACTATTGATATATTTTGTCCCAATTTTTATTTTTAAAAATGGTAACATATTTTGAATGATTGGTATTGTTCTGTCTCCAAAGAATAATAGTCTCTTATCTACTATCCTACTCTAATGGCCTTCATTAAATCAGTACTATTGTTTGTTATGTATTTGGTTGTGACTCACAGCTACCTGACCCTATGAACAATGGCTCTGAACCTTGTCCTGTGCTGAGCCAACCTCACCATCTTTAACTTACCTGACCTTAATACCCCAGTCACTTTGTCAATGCATATCATCCAAGGTCTGTCTTCCCTGTGTTGACCTTCTACCTTTGTAAGCATGATGTCCTTCTCCAGGGACTGGTCCTTCCTGCTACGTGCCCATAGTATGTGACACATAGAACTATACTGTGGAGAATCCTGGTGACATAATTTGTAGTATATGGAGCTGTTACTTGAAATACTTCTGGCAATTTGAATCCCTTAGAAAGATGAGTAGTCTTATCTTTTTAAGATTACAGCTTCAGAAAGTCAATGAAGGATCATTAGGATTCAAAAAGACTTGATGGCAGTGAAAGAGCAAATGATACTGCCTACCAGAGTTATTTACTAGCATTTTCTAGGTACATCTGGCAAAGGAATTGGCCAAAACATTCTAATCAAGGGGGTCAACATGGTTGGGGGAGCAAACACTGAATCTATTGATTACTTCTGTAATGGGGAATTGACTTTCATCTCTCCTTTGGTAAAATGATTGTCTGTCAGATACTATTCTAAAGCTGAGCATCCAAATTAAGATAGACTGGGAAGAATGATTGGCCACCCAATTCCAAAATAATAGTCCTTCAAAAATCCTATGTACAGCAGAGCACATTTGAGTAGACTAGGTAGAGGGAGCCCTGGTGGTTTAGTGGCAAGAAGCTGCTCTGCAATCCCAAAGCACATGGTTTGAGGTCACCAGCCATTCTATTCCATTCTATGCTCTGCAATCCCAAAGCACATGGTTTGAGGTCACCAGCCATTCTATGGGAGAAGGATCAGAAATCTCCTCTGATACAATTAACTGTCTCTGAAAACCCATTAGAGGGTGCGCTATGGGCTGATTCAGGCTCTACAGTACGCAACCACAACATCAACAAACAGCTTAGACTAGCAGATATGGCACCTGAGGCCTCAAATTTGGAAATACAAATGAGGAGGAATACTTGTAAGCAAACTCTAATAGTTGGAATGTGGAATTTGAGAATGTAGGAAAATTGGACATCATTAAGAAAGAAATGCAAGTATAAGTACTCAGTCATGAGGTATTGGCAGAATGAGATGGATTGACAAGGGACATTTACACCATAGATGAAAAGGTGAGTAAAAATGGGGTTATATTCATAGTTTAAAAGGTCATTGCTAGATCCATCTTGAAATAATATGTTGTGAGCAACAGGATAATATCCATACACATACAAGGGAGTCCAGTGGATACTATGATAATCATTCAAATATACAAATATATAGACCCCAGATACTCAATATGCAAGTCATACTAAAGCTAAAGAAATTTAAATCAAATCCACAGGAACTAAAATTTAACCTTGAGTCCATCCCACTTGAATTTAAAAACCATCTCAGGAACAGGTTTGAGGCCTTGAACATTAATGAGCAAAGACCAGATGATCTGTGGAGGTTATCAAGAATATTATCTATGAAGAACGTAAAAGGTCATTACAAAGACCTTTACAAGGTTATTACAAAGGAGGAAGACAAGACCAAGATGGATGTCAGAAGAGACTTTCAATATTGCACTAGCAGGCAAAGCAAAGGGAAGAAAGAAGGAAGTTAGAACTGAACAGAAGATTTTAAAGGGAAGCTCAAAATAATAAGCTAAAGTATTTTACTGAAATGTATACAGCACAGAGCTGGAGTTAGAAAATCAAAAGGGGCCAAACTCACTCAGTATTTCTTAAACTGAAGGAACTGAAGAACAAATTCAAGGCCTCGATGCTATGGACAGAATATTGAATTATTAAGGAAGCATTAAAAAAAGATGGAAGGT
>NW_006399788.1:9738009-9739610 GCF_000299155.1 Elephantulus edwardii | reverse complement strand
GGAAGAGTACATCCAAAGATAAATGCCACATATACAACCTGGGTTTAGAAAAGGCTTTTGCACTAGGAAAGTGATAGTCAATGTTAGATGGATTTTAGTTGAAAACAGAGAGTAACAGAGAAATGTCTATATGTGTTTCAAAGGAATTTGATTGTATGGATCACAAAGAATTGAGACTAATCATGAAAAAAAAAATAGGAATCCCAGAATATTTAATTGTGCACATGTAAAAGTTGGACCAGGAAGCAGTCATCAGAATAGAGCAGGGAAACACTGCATGTTTCAAAATGAAGAAAGGTATAAGATAGAAATGCATCCTATCTCCTATACCTTTCCAAACTATATGTGGAACAGATCATTTGGAAGGCTGGACTTTTTGAGGAGGATTGTGACATCAGGATTTGACTCATCAACAACCTGCGTTATGCAAATGACACAACGTTGATTGCTGAAACTGAGGAATACCTGAAGTGTTTGCTACAGAAGGTCAAAGACTGTATGTAGTCTTCAGTATGGATTGACACTCCATAGAGACAAGGATTTTGAAGCTCCATCTCATGTGCCGGGGGCATGTTGCCAGGAGGGACCAGACTTTGAAGAAGAACATCATGCTTGGAAGGATGGAGGGACAATGCAGGAGAGTAAAACCCCAGATGAGATGGATTGACACAATAACTTAGAGATTGGTGTGTCAAAGACAATGAGATTGGCTCAAGATAGGACAAGCAGTTAGCAGCAGCATCATAGATGGAGAAGAGCTTGACATGGTTAACAATTTCAGCTTGCTTGGTTCAACAATCAACACTTTTGCCACCACTAGTCAGGGAATCAAAAGACAAATTGCATTGGGAAATTATGCGGTCAGGAACTTCTGAAGAGTGCTGAAAATCAATTATGTCAGTCTAGACACTAAGGTGAGCCTGATCCAAGCCATGGTCTTTGCGATTACTTTGCTATGCCCAGAGAGCTGAAAAATAACTAAGGATAATAGAAGAATTGTTGCTTTTGAGTTGTGGTGCTGGAGAACAGTATTGAACATACCATGGACTGACTACTGAGAGAACAAACAGGTTCATCCTGGAGAGGTTGGAACCATACTGCTCCACAGAGGCAAGGATTTTGAAACTCCATCTCACATATGTTGGGTATGTTGCCAAAAGGGATCAGACCTTGAGGAAGAACATCATGCTTGGAAGGGTGGAGGGACAGTGCAGGAGAGTTAAAACCCGGGATGAGATGGATTGACACTGTAACTTGGGGTAGACGTGTCAGAGACAATGAGATTGGCTGAAGAAAGAGCAAGGTTCAGAGCTGTTTCCCATAGGTTCTCTGTGAGTCACAGGCAACTCGATGACACAGAACAAGAACCAGAACAACAGGTAGCTTTAGAATATTTTTAATAAAGTTCTTATATATGAATTAAAATTCACTTGAATATAAAATTATAGAGCTAAAGATTTTCATCCCATGCTTTAAACGTTCTATTTCTCTTTTTAATGGCATAAATTATTGCTTTTTAAATTTAGATATGTTGGGGTTTGAGCTTAAAAAAATTGCAATGCATTACTTCTGTTGGATTTGTTTTTTAAAATACTTCTTTT
>NW_006399788.1:9728969-9736649 GCF_000299155.1 Elephantulus edwardii | reverse complement strand
AAAAGAAAATCTATTGATTGGGAAAGGACATTGGACAATACTCAGACAAGGGTCTCATAACAAAAGTTTATAGACTACTACAGGATGTCTATGATTAAAAACTGATAATGACAAAGTGGACAAAAGATATTGAAAAACTTTTCACAGAGAAAGACATTCAGAGGGTCAACAGACATAGGAAAAATGTTTAAAATCACCAGCAATAAGAGAGATGAAATTATCCTAGATTCTTACAGACTTTTATCTTTGTTTTGTGAATATGACATTTTTAAATTTGATTTTTTTTCATTTTTAGTTAATGACTCTCTGGTTTTTGTCATACTGATCCTTTTTTGTTTATTTTAGAAAATCTGTTTCCATTGTTTAAGGGCATGCTTATTTTTCTCTTCTTCTTTTTTAAAGCTTTCTTTTTTTCTGAGGATCCTATTATTTGAATTTTAGCATTCTAATATCTTCCATATAAGCCCTAGTGCTTTAATGGTCAATGTTGCACTGCTAACCCTAAGGAACACAGTTTGAATCCACTTGCTTCTCTGTGGGAGAAAGATAGGCAATCCCTTCTTTGTGCAAGTTACTGCCTCTGAAACATGCCAAAAAGTCAGCTATGAGTTGCTATCAACTTGATAGCAAGCAACAACAATGCCTTCCATAGGGAGCTCTGGTGGCATAGTGGTAAGGAATTACATTGGCAACCCAAAAGTATGCAGTCTGAATCCACCAGCAGGAGTAAAATGGGCAATTTTCTTTCATTTTGGTTTACAATGTCAGAAAATCCATGCTAGAGTCAGCTGAGTTGGTTTTGACTTGAAAGTACATAGCAACAACAATACCTCCCATAGTTTTGGCCTTTATCCATTGATATGTGTTTTAAATTTCTTCCTAAACTATTTTATATCTTGTTTTTCCAATTTACTAATGTGCTTCTCAATTTTTCTCCTCCTGTTTGTTTAGTACGTCACTCTGGTGTCATAGTCCAGAGGGAGTTACCCTCCTGCATCTAAGACTTGACACGACCAGTGGATTTGAGTAGTAGAGATGAACAATCTCTTCCTTTGAGATTTATAGCCTCTAAAACTCAATGGAGATTCAGCTTTGAGCCTGTCCGAACTCAATGGCAATGACTATGGCCTGAGAAAAGAACAATCTGTCTTGGAGTAAGTGCAAAATGACTGCTTCTCTACAACAAGAGTGAAACTTAGTCTCCTATATTTCAGATAGATTGTCAAGAAGCACCAGTCACTGGGGGGAAATCCCAAAAGACCCAACATACTGGGAAAAGTAGATGGTTAGCAAAATTGAGGAAGACCTTTAACAAGATAAATTGACACAGCGATTGCCACAATTTGCCAAGATTTGAAAACGGCACAGGATAGCATAAATCTTTTTAAATCTATTTCTGCTAGAGTCACTTTGAGTTGTAGTAGATTGAATAACAACTAACGAATACCAGTTTAAAAGATCTTTAGTTCAATAATTAAATTTTTATACATAGTTTTGTTATTGAATCTTGTTTTTGTTTTCTTGTAGTTATTTTCCAAATAACAACAAAATCTTTCATTGCCTTTGGTTCAGAATACACTCATAATTGACCCTCCAGCAGGTTTACAGACTATAAAGAAGACGATATAGAAGAAGATTACCCATCTTTCTGTCAGGGATTAGCTTTGAGTCACGAAAGCCCACTACAGTGCTAGTGTTATGTACTGCAGAGTCAGAACTGTCTCATAGCTGAACCTCCAGTGGGTAGTCACAGGCTGTAAATGGGAAAAGAGGAGGTAGTCCTTTTATTTATTTTTTTTTTTGGAGTACCTGGTGGATTTGAATCACCTGACTCTGAATTAGCCATGCAACTCAATACCCACCATATCAAAAAGAACCTCATTTTATCTCATTTATCTTCTGGAGAGATTACCTGCTTCTGAAAACCTTCTGGAAGATGAGCTATGGGTTAGTTCTGACTCTACAGCACACAATGACAACATTGCTTATTATAGAGGGCAATGCCAAATCTCTATCTCCTTAGCTGGGAAAACTTAAGGACTAGGGAATGAGGAGAGGGAAATGAATGAGGAAGTCTTGTTAAGTATCGTCAAGTCAAGTATGACACATAGCAACTCTAGGAGCAATACGTCTGAACTCTGTCCTAGCCTGTGCCATCCACACCTGAGTCCACTGCTACAGTCACTGTCTCCCTCCATCTGGTTGATGAGGCCCTTCCTTTCTCCACTCACCCTCAAATTATTCAAGCATGATGTCCCTCTCCAGGGAATAACTTCTCATAGTAAAACAGTATGTAAGGTAATGCTTTGAAATCTTTGTTTCCTAGGCATATTCTGTCTGCATTTTCTTTAAGACATATATTTTTGTTCCTTTGGCAGTACTCTTCTGTACCACCACAACTTAAACTCATCAGTTCTTCTATCTACTTTATATATTGTCAGCTCTCAGATGCATTTCAAGTAACTGAAAAGACCTTAGCATGAATCAGGCACATCTTAATCCTCAAACTAACATCATTGCTCCCCAGTAATTTGGAGCAGTCCTTGACATCAGACTTGCTCACTGCATTAAATCCCTTGATCTCCTGAATGATGGTTCCAAGGGTGTTGATTGTTGATTTAAGTAAGAGGAAATCGTTGACAACTTCAGTCTTCCCCCCACCCCATATCATGATGTTGTCTATTGATCCAGTGGTGAGGATTTTAGTCTTGATGTTGAGTTCCATCCTTATTGGAGATTATAGTCCTTGTTCTTCCCCAGCAAGCATTTCAAGCCTTCACTTTCAGCAAGCAAGGTTGTGTCATTTGCAAAAATGCAGGTTGTTGATGAATCTTCCTCTGACCCTGATCCTACCTTCTTCTACATAGAATCTAGCTTCTTAATGTGATTTGCTCAGCATACTGATTGAATAGGAATGGATAAATAATACGTCCCTGGTGCACACCCTTCAAATGTTCTACCAGGTAGTGTTCCTTTGCTTTGTTCAGGCAAACAGCTTCTTGGTCTAGATGTTGTTTTTGTTTGAGCATAATTAACTGTTCTGGGATCCACATTCTTCTCAATGTTAACCACAATGTATTATGATAGACACAGTCAAAGTCTTTGCATAGTCAGCAAAACATAGATAGACATTCTTCATTATCCACTTTTAGCCAAGATCAATCTGGCATCAGCAATGATTCCTGGTGCCACAACCTCTTCTAAATCCAGGCTGAGCCTCTCATAGTTCTCTGTTAATGTGCTGTCCTAGACTTTTTTGGATGTTAATCAGAAATGCTTTGCTTACATATGATATTTATGATACAGTTGATAATTTTCACATCCTGTTTGATGATATTTCTTGGAAATTGAAACAAATATGAATCTCCTCTAGTCAGTTGACCAAGTAGCTTTCTTTCAAATTCCCTGGCATAAACTGTTGAGCACATCCAGGGCTGCACCTATTATTCAGATACCAGGAAACGAATTGCCACACTCAAATGCTACTCTCAAACCAGGGCAGGCACCGTCATTTGTTTACAGAGAAAAAGATAAAGTACTTAGACATTGCTTTCTTTCTGGAAGCAGAGGGGGATATGTTAATATTATAAGTTAGAAATACCTTTGATCAGTTAGTCTTTTTTCTACAGTTTCATTCAGCATAGAGTTTCTTCCTCTATTAGTCTGCTCTGATACCAATGTCCTCCAGGACTCCTCCAAATTGCTGTAGTTATACAGTTGCTGCATACTCAAGACCAAGTTGACAATAAGCCAGAGCGGCATAAGAATACTGCCTCTGCCTCCCGAGGGCAACTTGAGGAGAGAAAGAAAAGTTATTATAACGAAAAGCACAACAGCTCTAGTCAGAAAATAAAAACAGAAGAAATGTATTGGCATTTATCAAGCTGAAAGAATTGAAGACCATATTTAAGTCTTGAGTTGCAATACTGAGAGATGCCATGGGAAAAATATTGAATAATTCAGGAAATATCAAAAGAAGATGGGAGGAATACACAGACTCACTATACAAAAAAGAATTGGTTGACATAGAAAAATTTCAGGAAGTATCATATGAATAAGAGCCAGTGGTAAAAAGGGAAGAAGTTCAAGCTGTATTAAAGACACTAGCAAAAAATATGACTCCAAGAATAGATGAGATTGCAATTGTTATGTATCAGCTAACAGATGAAGCCCTGGCAGTGTTTATCAGCCTGTGACAGAAAATTTGGAAGACAGCTGCCCAATTGGCTGACTGGAAGAGATAATATTTGTTTCCATTCCCAAGAAAGGCGATCTAACACAATGAGAAAGTAATAAAACAATATTATTAATATGACTTGCAAGCAAAATATTGCTGAAGATCATCCAAAAATGGCTAGAACAGTACATTGACAATGAACTGCCAGAAGTTCAAGCCGGTTAAAGAAGTAATGGCAGCAAGATATAATTGCTGACGTCAGATAGATCCTGACTGAAAGCATAGAACACAAAGAATGTTTATCTGTCTTTTTATCTATTTTTTATTGACTACAAAAAAAAATGACTGTGTAGATCACAACAAACTATGGCTGGCAGTAAGCAGAATAAGAATCCCAGAATTTATCATTGTGCTTATGTGAAGTTTTTACCTAGATTGAGAAGCTGTTGTCTGAATGGAACAAGGTAATACTGTATAGTTTCAAATCAGAAAGGATGTGCATCAGTGATATATCCTTTCTCCATGCTTATTCAACATATATGCTGAGCAAACATTTGTGAAGTTGGACTCTGTGAAGAAGTGTGTAGCATAAAGATCAGAGCAAGACATATTAACAACCTGCATTATGTAGATGACACAACCTTGCTTCCTGAAACTGAGGATGACCTTAAATGCTTGCTACAGAGGATCAAAGACTATATATAGCCTTCAATTTGGATCACATTGCAGCATTGAGAAACAAAGGTCTGTGCCACTGGGCCAAGACAACATCATGAAGGATAAAGAAAGGATTCAAATTGTCAATGACTTAATCTTGCTTGTGTCCAAAATCAACACCTGAATACCAGCAGTTCAGAGATCAGGAGACATATTGCTATGGGTAACTCTAATGGGAGAAACCTCTCCAAAATACTGAAGAGAAATTATGTCAATTGTAAGACTAAGATACTTTTGATTAAGGCCATGGTCTTTTCAATTATCTGCTATACATGTGAGATCTGGACAATGAATAAAGACTATAAAAGAAGAATTGATGTCTTTGAATTATACTGCTGGAGAAGAGTGCTGAATACTCTGTGGACTGCCAAAAGAACAAATATATCTTGGAAAGTATTCAACCAAAGTGCTTCTTGGAGGCAAAAGTGGTGAAGCTTCATCTCTTATACTTTACACATTGTAAAAAGAGCAAAGACCATATTGAGACAGCTGTGTGTGACCTTTGTCAACTTCTCAAAGGGGATCTGTTCTTGTCAACAAGATCAACGACACAAACCAATTTCTATGAAATCAGGCATGTACCCCATGCACCTGTTCTTTCTACCCTTCTCAACACTAATTGTACTATTTTACTGAGAGGAAAAAAATCCCATGTATCACATAAATTATACAGAACCATATTTATTTTAGTTGTTGTTAGGTGCTATCAAGTATGACTCATAGTGACTCTATGAACAGCAAATCTGAACCCTGTTCTAACCTGTGCCATCCTCACACTTCCTGATATACTAGAGCCCATTGTGGCAGTCATTTTGCCCATCCACCTGGTTGAAGGTCTTCCTCTCTTTTGCTGATGCTCCACACCTTTCCAAGTATGATCTCCCTCTCCATGTAATAACTTCTCCTAGCAACATGCCCAGAGTATGTGAGATGAAGCCTCTTCATCTTTGCTTCCAAGGAGTACTCTGGCTGCACTTTCTCCAAGACATATTTATTTGCTTTTTTGGCAGTTCATTGGGTATTCAGTACTCTTCTCCAACACCACAGTTCAAAGGCATCAATTCTTCTTCTGTTATTTCTTATTTACTGTCCAGGGCTCAGATTCACAGCAAGTGATCAGAAAGACCATGGCCTGAATTAGATTCACTTTAGTCCTCAAACTGACACCATCACTGCTCAATAATTTGGAGAGACATTCCCAGTGCAATATGTCTACTGATTTTCTGACTGCTGGTACCAAAGATGTTGATTTTTGCATCCAAGTAATAGGAAGTTTTTAACAGTTTGATTTTTCTCTCCATCTGTCATGATATTGCCTTTAGGTCCAGTAGTAAGAATTTTTCTTTTGACAAATCATATTGGGGAAGCAAAAAAAAAAGCTATAATTCAAGTTAGTAGCAGAATACAGTTATAACAGCTTCTGAAATGTGCTCAAAGACAAGTCAGCCTTGAGACTCATGGCTTTAGGCCAGTGTTATAAAATTCTCAGTTCGACCAATATTGTTTCTCCCTCGTACCCCAGTACTCCAACAAACTTGGCAAAAGGCTGTTAGCTCTGATTTGGTTCTTCTATTGCATGTTGGAATCCTGGTACTCTACCTTGGTCAACTTGCTGCTGTCGTAAGTCTTGCTTGTGCAAGAGTTCCTGGACCTGAAGGATATGTAACATTCTCTTGCTTTGTCTTTGTTGGCAGAGAAGATCTTCCAATTCTGCTGTTTGATTTCCTCAATTTAATAGCAAGACTAGCCAATTCCCTTGTGGATTAGTAAGACTAACCAATCCCTTAATAGACAGACTAACAATTCCTTATTAGCATATTCCTGCCCATCCATATGGCAAAGTCAAATTTATTGGCTAGCAAAGTAATTTTGAATGATAAACTCCTCAGACATGTTGCTAGGAGATGTTATTCCCTGGAAAGGGATAGTATGCTTAGAAAGGTTGAGGGTCAATAAATGAAATCAAGACCCTCAATGAGGTAGATTGACATGGTGAATACAGCAATGGGCTTAAGTGTGACAGACATGATGAGGATGGCAAAGTATAGGACAGGATTCAGGTCTACTATGCATAGTGTGGTTATGAGCATACTTGACTCAACAGCACTTACAACATCTGTCTCCATTAACAAGTTATAGTCTCACAAACAGAAACTGCACCATATTCCTACCCCCCCCACAATTAATAATTTAAAAATAAACAGGGCTTCACTGTCCATTCCACAGGGGAGTCTTCTAGTTTTCCTGGAACTAGACAAAGAAGAGCTGCCCTATGTCAATGACTTATTTACGATGAATTAGATAGATAGACAGTTAATTAGATGGATAGATAGATAAATAGACATTTTCTTTTTCTTCTGCATTCACTCTCAGATTGAGATCATTTGTTGGTTTTAGGTGCCCTCAAGTTGACTAAAACTCACAGTGATTCTACGAAAAATAAGAAACTTGTGCTACCCTGCATCATCCTCACTATTTCTGCCATGCTTTGCCCATCGTTGGACTCATAGTGTAAATCCATCTTGTTGAGAGACTTCCTCTCCTCTACTGACCCTTTATGTTTTCCTGCATGATGTCTTTTTCCATTGTGCATAATATGCCTCAAATACGTGAAACAAGTTTCACCATCCTTGCCTCAGTGGAGGCACTTCCTCAAAAGACAAACTTGTTTAGTATTTTGAGATCATTCAGTCACCTTAAAACTTGTCTAGGGCATTATTTTTATCGTAGGAGTATGCAGTGAGGGTTGCAGAGTGGATTGTATTTGGGGGTAGGGGGTGGGGTTT
>NW_006399788.1:9662143-9728744 GCF_000299155.1 Elephantulus edwardii | reverse complement strand
AAAAAAAAAACTTGTCTCAATGTAAAACCTAGTTGAATCACCATAGCTTCCTTTCTTTCTCCTTACTTCTCCATTTTGTATTTTAAGAAGGAAATAGAAGTGTAAGCCACACAGCTCCTGCGGCTTTGGTGGTGACGTGTATTTGTGCTAAATCCCACAAATTGCTGATGGAGGAATTATCTGAGATCCTCTTGTCAGTATTTAGGAAATTTCTGAGCTGAAGAGAAACTAGAGATCTCAGGTTCATTGTATCCTGGCATTATCTCCAATTGCAGCAAAATAAAAGATGCCTGAAAACTTGATCAGTTAAAAAGACTCTGTCTTTTCTGCTAGTTCGTGGGAATGAAACAGAAGAATGAAAAGTTCAAATCAGCTGAGATGGCAAGCTGCAGCTGATTAGATTATCTCCAAATGTTTTAGATTTTACTTCAGCTATCCATGTGCTTTTCTTTAGGCTTGATAATTTTTTAGATATTAATTACTTTAAGCCACCATATGTATAACGTGATATTTTAAAGATATTTTTGTAACCTTTGCTTTTAATTCTTAATTTCAGTCTTTGCATATTTCAGTGAAAAGGTGGAGATTTCAGCAGTGCCATCAATTAAAATATACTGTGATAAATATTTAATTGCAGTGTTTTGGAGAAGAACTTTAAATCACTGATAAATAGTAATTTTGTTTATTGGTTTGCATACAATAATTCATGTACATTTTATTTCATTTACATGTTGTTTTATAAAATCTTTTGTTTGCATTATGTTTCCTACATTTGTACACATTGCATATTATATAATTAGTTACTATTTGTACCTATTGTTACCCTTTTTGATTGTCCATTGAATCCCACTCCTTTACTTTTCTAACCCAACTGCCCACTAAATTCTGTTATCCTAGTGATTTCCATCTTTCTCCTTTTTCCTCTGCTTTCTCTTTTTCCATTTCTCATTTTGCACACTTACACAAATCTTACTACTTATTTTTATATTTTTAAAATAATAATCTTTGAGAGTATTTGTCCTTATGAGACTGAGTTAGTTCAATCAGCATAATACTCTTTAGACTCTACCATGTTATATAGTCTTTTAAGAAATCTTAGTTTCTTAGTATTGCATAGTATACCATTTTGTGGTTGTTTTTTTTAATCAATTAATTTGTTCATGGACATTGGGACTTCTTCCATTTTCTTGCTATTCTGAATAACATTATTATGAACATGGATGCATTTATCTCCATTTTTGTCTCAGTTCTAATTTCTTGGGGTATATTCCTAGCAGTGGAATTGCTGGGTCATATGAGATTTCTATATAGTAATATTAATGCAGTAATTTTTAGATTTTGTGTAGTCAAGCTAATTTTCTCTTTCTGGATATTAATTTGCACAAATAGTGGACAACTGAATCTATGTAATTAATTTCAGAAAGAAAAGTAAGGATTGAAGATGAAATACATATGACTGAAATATTGCCTTAAATTCATGTTTATTAATTAAAATTACAAAACTACAATCAATTCTGTTGTTGGTATGTGTGAGTCAAAACCAATCATAGCTGACCCTCCAGTGGATTTTCAAAGGTTGTGTGAGGAGACTGCATGTCTTTTGGATTCAAATCATCCCTTTGAGTTGTCAGTGAAACTACTTACCACTAGGTCAACAGAGTTCCTTGAATTAATTCCAAAATGTGTGAAAAAAGTGATACTCAGTTCTATCCTCCTATGTAGAGATTTATTTGTAAAAATTGAGATGTGCTTTTTTTTTTTCAATGTTGCATGGTATATTTTAGTATCAAGGATGCTTTAAGCAGAATATTAGATGATCCAGGAAGTATTAAAAGAAGATGGAAAGAATTTACTGAGTCACTATACCAAAAGGAATTGGCAGACACAAAAGAATTTAATGAAACAACATATGAGCAAGAGCCTATGGTGATAAAGGAAGAAGTTCAAGCAGCTTTGAAGGACCCAGGGATAAATGATATACTAGCTGACATATTTCAACTAACAGATGCTGCTCTGGATGTGTTCACCAAGTGTGCCAAGAAATCTGGAGAACAATCAGTTGGCCAACTGACCGATTCCAAAGACGGGTGACCCAACAGAGTGTGGAAATTATAGAACAATATCATTGATTTTATATGCAAGCAAGAGTCTCCTGAAGATTATACAAAAAAGATTGAAACAGCACATCAGCAGAGAACTTCCAGAAATCCAGGCTGGGTTTAGAAGGGGTCGTGGTACTAGGGATATTGTAGCTAGTGTTAGATGGAACTTAGCTGAAAGCAGAGAATACGAGAGAAATATCTATCTATCTGTGTTTCATGAATTATGCAAAGGCATTTGATGTGTGGCTCATAACAAACTGTGGCTAACTCTGAGAAGAATGGGAATCCCAGAACACTTGATCTTCTTAATGTAAAACCTATATTTGGACCAAGAGGCAGTCATCAGAACAGAACAAGGAAACATTGCATGGTTCAAAATTGGGAAGGGAGTACGCCGGGGATGTGTCCTATCTTCATACTTTTTCAAGGCTGGGCTCTTTGAGAAGTGTGGCATCAGGATTGGTGGAAGATCCATCAACAATCTGTGTAATGCAGATGACACAGCCCTGCTTGCTGAAACTGAGGAGGACTTGAAGCACTTACTGCAGAGGGTCAAGGACTGCAGCCTTCAATATGGTTTGAGGCTTGATATCAAGAAGATAAATCTGGAGACTAAGGTGCATCTGATACAGGCCATGGTCTTTTCAATCACTTGTTATGCATCAGAGAGTTGGACAATCACTAGGGAGACTAGAAGGATAATTGATGCCTTTGAGCTGTGGTGCTTGAGAAGAGTATTGAGTGTACCATGGACTGTTAAGAAAACAAACGGATTCATCCTGGAGAGGGTTAAATCGGGTGACTCCTTGGAGGCAAGGATTCTGAGGCTCCATCTAACATACTTTGGACATGTTGTAAGGAGGGACCAGTCCTTGGAGAGGGACATCATGCTTGGAATGGTGAAGGGACAGCGAAGAAGGGGAAGACCCTTAATGAGGTGAATTTATTCAGTGACTGGGGTAATGTGGGATGAGTGTGTCAGAGATGCTGTTATTGGCACAGAACAGAGCAGGGTTTAGGGCTGTTTTATATAGGGTCGCTATGAGTCGCAAGTGACTTGACACCATATAACAACAACAGGTTGCTGTGATGCTAAACACTGTGACACTGATGTGTCAAATGTGATTATGGTTGCCCACAGTGGACGGCATTTGATGGAGCTCTCAAATTAAAAGAAGCTTGGAAGAACCAGGAATGGCATCCACTTCTGAAATAGCTTGTCTTCGGAAACTCTATGAACCTAAAGAAACGATAAAAGTTATGTGTGTTCAGGACTTTCGTTCATAGGGTTGCTATGAGTTGTCTACAACGGTGGCACTAAAAAACAACAGATCCTCATTTATATTATCAGTTTTTAAATTTTTGCTCATTTTCTACCCAAAAATGCTATTTATTTTTTAATTTCTTTTCTATTTGTTTGATAACAAATGTATTTAAGCTGACAATTGCAATCACTGTGTTTCTAATGTTTTAGATTTCTTTTTTAGTTTTTATTTTTATTAATTTTAATGAACATTTATAGATATTTTGGATTTCCATCCATTCATGGTTGCACATTTCCCCCTCCCACCCCTCCCCCCCAGTTTGCTCTTCTTTTTGAAATGTAAAAGAAAAATTCCTTCTTTGGTAACAATCTGCTCCCCCCTCCACCCAGTACACTTTTTAAGTCAGAATCATTGCTATGCTCTTGGCAAGATCTATATACAATAACGCTGCTGATGTTTGTGTGTATGTGTGTGTGAGAGGGACAGACAAAACATCCCAACAAATTTAAAGTTGAAATTAACTCTGATGGGAATAAGTAATTAAGGAAGTTCAGAAATTCATGTATGTGCAAAACAAGTTGCTTTCATCTGGTGTCTCAATAATTTTGAGGAAGACTGTCTCATCACGGAACTTCTAAAACGGTCAGATTTTCTTTCAGAGAAGGTTTCTAATTCACTGCCTGGCTATGACTCAAAAGATAACACTTTTCAGTCTGTGTCCCTATACTGGCCTTTTAACCTCTTTAACTACTACGTGTAATACATTTTTGAGATTTGTGTATCTTTTGAGACATACTGTAATTATAATGGAGCGGAATCTGCATGAGCCAGTTCTGGGCAGCTTTTGTTGGTAGATGCTTTTGACTTGCTGCTGTTGGTAGGCTCTCTCATAGTGATTCCAAATACTATAGAACAGAAACTACCCAACGGGGTACCATCCTAGGAATTGTTGCCATGCTGGAGCCCACTTATGGCAGCCACTGTGTCAATTTACCTAATTGACATCGTTCTCCATGAAGTGATTGTCCCTGATGAAATGGCTAGTAAGCTAGATGCAAAGTTAGCTAGATGAGGCCTTCTCATCTTATCTTTCAAGAAGCAGTCTGACTGTCTTTCATTCAACACAGATTTGTTTATTCTTCTGGAAGTTTGTGGTATATTTTGTTTATAAAATTCTATAATTATTTGCAGAAACTCTATTACTTCTCACACCAAAAACAGGGAAGACTATATCCATAGGGAAGTTTAACTCTTTGATGGAAACAAGGGAAAAGTTAAGAAAAATGTAGTGGAAATTTGAGGAGGAACAAATAAAAAATAAAACTATACTATAGGATGAGGTTGAATAACACACAAGGATAAAAGCAGTCTTTCCATAACTAGCTCATTATCTTTATGCAAATAATTTAACTTTTGTAAGCATAATTTGTTTTGTTTTGTTTTGTTTTTTTTAGGGAAGAGAGCATAGTTTGCTTTAATGAAGAACTTATATCATGATTTTTTACAGGGTAAGTTGACTTTCCATTCAACAATGCATACATACTTTGTTTTGTGACAGTGTTTGCAATTCCCACATTGTAAGAGCACTCTTCACTTTTTTCTGTGATTTCTTTGAATTTTTATAGTGATTCCATTATATAGGAGAGGAAATTAAGACAAACAAAAGAAAATCTTTTTTATCTTGATCACACAGGTATGAAGTGTTGCAATGGGGTCTTCTAGGTCTTCTAGTCAACTATTCTGAATACAAGTTGCTAACTCCACCCATGCCACAACACTGTTCAAAAAAAAACAAAACAACTATTTTGCAACAAAAATATGCATTTGATGATCTTATGATAAGTATAATTTGTTTGTTGGTTTTTTGGTTTTTTTTTTTTTAAGTAAGAGTGGCACCCACTTCCTAAACAACATACTTCTGGAAACATTATAAACTTTTATAAATGATGATAGTTATAGAAAGGCCTGAGGCCTCTTGTTCATTGGATCATTATGAGTCATGCTTGACTTGATTGGCAATCAACAATAACAACATAATTTGTTTTTCATATTGTCTTGGATGAAAATTAATCTGAACCTGTAACCAAATTGCATTCCTCATTGTTTACTCTTGAACAATGACTTCCCAGCTTTCAACTTTCTTATTCTAGTAACTATTGGTAACTATGAACCAAAAAACTAAATCTACTGCTGTTAAGTCTATTTCAACTCATGAAAACCCTTCTATGAATTTTCAAGACTGAAAATTTCAAGAGGAGTAGATTGCCTCATTTTCCTCTCACAGAGCAAATGGTAGGTTCAAATACTGACTTTTTAATTAGCAGCAGTTCAACATTTAATGCATAGACCTTGGAGACTGGTAAATACTCAATAAATTATTATCCATCAAAGTCTCCCATTAAGATTCTGTCTGCATCTATGGTTTAGCAATGATAGGCAGTTATTCAGGCTTTTTTTTTTATAAAAGACAGTTTTCTTGGCTCATAAAAAGTACAATTCTTCCTTCAACTGAGACATGAAAGACATTTTCATGAAGGCATTGCTGTGCTATCAAACCTGAGAATGTAATTTTACCTTTTGCTGGGGTTCTCACCCTGTCACCTCGCGTGCTTCATGAAACACCCTTGACTGCTTATCCTGGACTGAACTCTGGGTACTTTTAGTCAGAAACAAACTTGAGCATCAAGAAAGGCATTGGTGTTCCATTTAGAGCATATGCCACATTTTCACAAGTATCTTTTTGTATCACACAATAAGATAAGTACTTATTTCTAACTGAATTGTTCATTGTGAATTGAAAAGCAAAGTAATAAATGTTTTGAAGTTAGGCTTTCATTTAGTATCTATAACAACAAAACATAATTTCACTTTTAAAAAGATATTTACTGTTTAAAAAATGCATAAACTCAATTCCATTGTTATCAATGGATTCAGAATCCTATTAACACTCTAGGACTGAGTAAACTGTCCAAGAGTTGTTGTGTGGGGGGCTTTCTATGGAAAAAAATACATTACACTGGTAAAGGCAGAGGGACAGTTAAAGAGAAGAAGACATTCAATGAGATCAATTAACACAGTGACTATTATATTGGACCCAATTACTGTGGAGATCATAAGGCTGATGCAGGACAGGGCAAGGATCCCATCTGTCTATGCTAATGAGAAACCTATACTTGGACCAAGAGGCAGTCATCAGAACAGAGCAAGGAAACACTCCATGGTTCAAAATTGGGAAGAGTGTATGCCAGGGATGTGTCCTGTCTCCATACCTTTTCAACCTGTGTGTAGAACAGATTATCCGGGAGGCTGGGCTCTATGAAGAGAAATGTGGGGTCAAGATTGGTTGAAGATTTATCAACAATCTGCGATATGCAGATGATGCAACCCTGGAAAATGAGGAAGACCTGAAGCACTTGCTGCAGAGGGTCAAGGACTGCAGCTTCCAATAGGGTGGAGGAACAGCACAGAAGAGGAAGGCCTTCTATGAGGTGGATTGGTTCAGTGACTGGGGTAATTGGGATGGGTGTGTCAGAGACGGTGCGATTGGCACAGGACAGAGCAGAGTTTAGGGCTGTTGTACATAGGGTCGCTATGAGTCGCAAGCGACTCGACGGCACATAAAAACAATAATAACAACAACAACAACAACAAGAGGCTTGATAGACTCAATGGTGGCAACAAAAATAATATGATTTCCAGATTGTAAATTTTTATGCAAAGAGGTATGACATAATTCTGTAGAATAGTAGATTTAAATTATCACTTTAATTTAGAAGACAAACTTTTTAACCAACACATTCTTAAGACTCCTGTTTAAAAGATATAAATCAGCATATATTTAAATATGACTTTGAACAGATTTAATATCTGAACACTAGTTTCTACCAAGTAACACAAGTTTCATTTTCTATCACTGCACAACCATTAGTTAGAAATATTTCAGTTGGTAACTTGAGATCCTGAGTTAATACATTTTCCCTTTAGAAGAAAAAAACCCTTTTTATTTGTTCATTAAAGCATGCATATAATATTACAGCATTTACTCTCTTACCTTGAAATAATTTTATTTCTCCTTGTAGTAAAAGGAATAAATCAAACAATAGTTTAAAAATAGGGAAAAAATATTATGTAACTGATGGCTCAGTTAACAGACTGGAAACCCAGTGACTAAGCAATCAGTAATCCCAGTACTTATCATTCAGGACAATTGATAAATGTGTAACTCCTACATCATTGAGCTGACATCCATTTTGGTCTTTTGATTCCTCCTCTATCTTCATAATGACTTTTTTTTCTCTCTTTGTGGATGATATACTTGATGTTGTCTACAGCTCATCTGGTCTTCAATCATTGGTGTTCAATGCTTCAAACCTATTCTTAAGATAATTTTTAAATTCAGGTAGGGTAGACTCAAGATCATCATATTTTGCTTCTCATGGACTTGCTTCAATTTTCTTCAGCCTCAATTTGACACTTTGCTAAAGTACACCAAAAAAAGGCAGGAAAACTTTGCAGGTTTTGTATTCAATACACATAACACTATCCAAAACAATAAATAGATCTGGAGGACCTTGTGATGGGCCTCCCAGGTTTATATTCAGGAGACATGACTAACTTCACCTCCTGTTCCTGAGTAGCTTGCATCCTATAATTACATGAGAGAATAAAGCTTTGGTGCTATTTCTTCCAACTAGATACCACTCAGAAGGATCATTCTAACTTCAGCACTACTGTGGTATATAGCCAAAGTCATTATGGAGTTGTCATCACAGTCTAATTCCTCCCTCTTCTCAGTATGGCCTACTTTCATTAGACAGACACTGACCCTGAAAGTGCACTAATAAACTCTCTGGATAATAATCTGTTTTCTCACCCAAATCTATTTCATAGTCTACTCTCCAGGAAATCCAAGATGTAACAAAGAAAACTGATATGTACATTAATGCGTATCACTGTTGTTGGTATGTGCTGTCAAGTCATTCGCGACTCATAGCGCCCCATGTACAACAGCCCTAAGCCCTGCTCTATCCTGTGCCAATCGCATTGCCTCTGACACACCCATCCCGATTACCCCAGTCACTGAATCAATCCACCTCATAGAGGGTCTTCACCTCCTGCATTGTCCCTCTACTCTACCCAGCATGATGTCCCTCTCCAAAGACCTGTCTCTCCTTGCAACATGTCCAAAGCATGTCAGACGAAGCCCCAGAATCTTGGCCCCCAAGGAGTAGCCTGGTTTAATCTTCTCTAGGATGAATGTTTGTTTTCTTGGCAGTCCATGGTACATTCAATACTCTTCTCCAGCACCACAGCTCAAAGGCATCAATTCTCCTTTTATCCTCCCTAGTCATTGTCCAACTCTCTGATGCATAACAAGTGATTGCAAAGACCATGGCCTGTATCAGGGGCACCTTTGTCTCCAGAGAGATACCGTTGCTCTTGAGTACTTTAGAGAGGTCCCTCACAGCAGACTTTCCCATCGTAATACATTTTTTTATTTCCTGGCTGCTGGTGCCCAGAGTGTTGACCAAGGAGCCAAGCAAACTGAAGCTGTGAACAATCTCAGTCTCTTCACCATCCATCCTGATGCTACCAATAGGTCCAGTGGTGAGAATCTTTGTCTTCTTGACATTGAGCCTCAGGCTATACTGAAGGCTGCAGTCCTTGACCCTCTACAGTAAGTGCATGAGGTCCTCCTCAGTTTCAGTAAGCAGGGTTGTTGTCATCTGCAGCCCCAAGGCAGAAATTTATATAAACATTATTTATATTTCAGCAATGTAATTAGGGAATATTTTTATCTTGAAATACTTTCACTTATTTTCAAAATTTCACATCATTGTATGTAATTTGATAGAGGAAAAATTTAAAATTGCACAAATACACTTTATATTTGCTTAGATTTGAAAATAATGCTGATGTTTAAAAACCAATATAAATATATTTCTACTTTTCTGTGAAGTGAGAGCATTATAAATTACTTCTGACTCTTGTAAACCACTTTTAATAAGGAGAAAGAAGGTTCTGGACAGAGAAGAATATGTGAGATTTAGTCATAGCTCTAAGTATTTCCATTACACTCAGACTTAGTGTTGTTGTTGTTGTTATGTGCCATAGAATCACTTGTGACTCATAGCGACCCTATGTACAACAGTCCTAAACCTTACTCTATATGGTGCCAATCTCATCGTCTCTGACACACCTTCCCACATTAAACAAGTCACTAAATCAATCCACCTCATTGAGGATCTTCCTCTCTTGCACTGTCCCTCTACCCTCCCATGCATGATGTCCCTCTCCAAGGACTGGTCTCACTTTGCAACATGTCCAAAGTATTTTAGACTTAGTGTACCAAAGTTAAAAACATTTCCCAAATATAGACAAAACAAAACAAAACAAAACAGTAACTTGATGAAGTACTAAGTAATATTCAGGGAAATCTCAGGCATAAAATTTGAATAAGATTATAATTTTACCTGTTGAAAACCAATATGTAAAAAGAGTATACTAATATTTAAGGATTGCCAATTACCCCAAATTGGATGGATTATTGAAATAAATTTACTATCTCATAATTCTGTAGCCTAATAGTAAAAATTTATGGTTTGAATCCACCAGATACTCCACTGGAGAAGGAGAGGAAATTTTCTGTGCCAGTCGGATCCAATTTTTTGGTACACAAGGGAGAGAGAGAGAGAGAGAGAGAGAGAGAGCAATCTCAGCCGTTCTCACCCACAGAACTGAACACCATGGGTAGCCAAATGTCTAAGCCCCCAAGGGACAGTCTCTCAGTCTCTTGGGCTGCCTCCTTTTGAATCTTTCAAACTTGGGCCTTGATGCAGACCTCCACTCCAAGAGACTGATCTTTTACGGTAACCCGGCATGGCGAAAATACCAGCTAAATAACAACTCTCGATGGCCTAAGAATAGTCTTTGATTTCAATACCCTTTGAGATCTTGACAGTTTCTGCCAACATATTCAGAGATGGCCAGAAACTCCTTATGTCCAAGCTTTCTTTTATTTTAGCTCCCGTCCATCTCTCTGTAAAGTCTGTCAACCTGTAGAGGTTCTCTTAGCACAAACCTCTTTACCAATTAAGTCTCCTGATACTAAATCATGCCCTCCCCTTACTCCCTCACAAAACCCATCCTCATCCCCTTCAGAAAAGTCTGCTTTTTCAGACCCTGCAGACTTTGTTTCTCAGACTCCCTCACAACCCTTCCTCTCCTCCAGTCATCTTTACAGCCCCTTTTTAAACTGCCAAGAAAACACCATTCTCAGGATTTTATTTTTTTATTTTATTATTTTATTTTTGCTTCTTGCCATTGCTGGCTTTCCCAACAACACCAGAACAATTTAAGGTAGGTAGCAGTGGTTGTCCTCTCTCAAAATTTTCTGCCCATGTTGGGAGCAGACCTTCTCATTTCTCTCTCTGGGAACCTTCACTACTTACCTCTCCCCAATCATAGGAGTCAACCAATCCTGCCCTTCTCAGTACACTCCACTGGGGGTGTCTCCTCCATTCCCTTGATGCTGTCTTATTGCAAGAACACAGCATGGTCACAGTATCAGTTATATAATAGGTCTCAGTAGTCCTAAAATGGGACACTCAAGTTCAGCACTTACAGAGGCTTAGACAATTTCTACTAACACAATGGCAAATATTCAAAAATCCCCTCTTTTTCTGTTTTCTGTCCTCTTTGTTAAAACCACCACACTTAGCAAGTTCTTCTCTTTCTAAGCACTTTCCTGTTCCTAATGAAAAACTTCCTCACCTTTGATCTCTCTGATCTCTCAAGTAGTACCTCCTACCCTTATTCATAATCACCACTGCCATATGTAAAAGCCCCTACCTTTTCTTCCTCTGGCCTCTCCCAAACACAGCCTGAAACTACAGCCAAAATTTTTAACTAACCTCCCAGTTAAAAAAGAAGCTGTGGTATATTCACACAATGGGATACTACGCTGCATTGAAAAACAAGGAACTCAGTCAATATTATTCAAAATGGGTGAGCCTGGAGGACATTATGCTGAGTGAAATATCTCAGATACAAAAGGACAAATATTGCATGGTTTCACTGCTGTAAAATGGGATTGATATCAGGGTTGGGGTAAGACTGAGAAAAATTGGATAAATTGTGTATACTGCACTGAAACAGATGAGGGACTGAATAATTTAAAAGTGATGTATGCTAGGGTCTTATGGTTATCACAAGAGTCCACAATTAAGGTTGCATAGTGGAATGTACTTGGGGTGGTGGGAGGGGTGCGGGGGGATTGTATACTAGGGAAGGAGTGTTTCTTTTACTTTTGAGAGAGAGGAGTGAACTGGGGGCGGGGGGATGGGCGGGGAGAGAAGTGCAGCAATGAATGAATGGAAATCCAAAATCTCTGTGAATGCTCATTAAAATTATTTAAGAAGAAAAGAAATCTTAAACAAATCTGAAACTAAAATATCACCTTCTTTTTCCAACCCTAACTTGCAGATAAAACATCATCTCTCTCCTTGTTCAGACCCCATCCAAGATACCATCCTCCCTTAGCCTCCAGACCAAACTAACTTCTCTGTCCCTCACCTTTCTCCTCCCAAACCCATTCCAGTACTTTACCCTCTATAAAAATTCAGCCAACAAATTCCTATAAAATATAAAATCTCTCTAATAACACCCTTCTTTCTCTTTCTTGCCAAAACCTATTACTTTTTTTTCTTTTCAAGATGAAGTCTAAAACATAGTAAAGAAAACTGTCCTAAAACTTCTATTTTTCTAACACTCTCTTTACTGGTAAACTAATGTTTCTTTTCAGTAAAAAATAATGTAATTTTTTTTTACTTTGATTAAAACAAGTTTAAGAATTTTATTTTTCCCCCTAAAACATTTTCTACCCACTTTAAATTTTCAGCCAGAGTTCAGAACTTAAATTTTCTTAAATGAATCTTTTTTTTTGTTTGTTTTAAGGTTACTATAACACTAGTTCAAAGCTCATGTATTTGGTTGTTGTTGTTGTTGCTATGTGCTATCAAGTTGTTTGCGACTCATAGCGACCCTATGTAAAACAGCCCTAAACCATGCTCTACCCTGAGCCATTCCCATTGCCTCTGACACACTCATCCCGATTACCCCAGTCACTGAATCCATCCACCTCATAGAGGGTCTTCCTCTCCTGCGCTGTCCCTCCACTCTACCCAGCATGATGTCCCTCTCCAAAGACCTGTCTCTCCTTACAACATGTCCAAAGTATTTCAGACGATGCCCCAAAATCCTTGCCTCCAAGGAGCAGCCTGGTTTAACCCTCTCTAGGATGAATCTGTTTGTTTTCTTGGCAGTCCATGGTGCATATTTTAAAATTACCAACTAAAAAACTGAACTTAGAAAAACAGTTTTGAGAAATTATGTATGTGTAAACTTGCTTCATTAAAATAGACATTGCTGGTAGAAAGGATTTACATTTTTCTGGACACTAGATTTTTAGCAATCTTCTTTCCCTCTGTCAACTTACGATTTCAGACTTTAAAAAACAATTCCGTACAATTATCTACCTCCTTCCCTAGCAAGAACCACCATCCTAGCTACTCATTTTATCATTCAGTCAGACCATGGTATCAAAAAGAAACGCAAAAAGGCTGAGGACGACCTCCAAACACCCATTCAAGAACTGGTAAATATGGCCTCTAAAGTTTTCAGTGCCTGACAGGAACAAGCAGAGGCTGATAGGGAGTCTTGCTCTCAAGAGAGGGTGAATCTGCAGGGCCAAGCCCTAATAGCTACCTTGTGGCTGGCAGCAATGAGGAGTCAGAAAACACTTCCTCCTTCAACGAGCTGGTTACTTCCTAGTGTATGCTTCAGGTGTGGCAAAGGGGGTCATTAGGCTAACCACTGCCCTAACTTTCACCCTCTGACACAATCTTGCTGTATCAGTGGGACACCAGGTCATTGGAAGACTCGTTGCCCTTCAGCTCCTAGCCATGGTTTGGCAGCCTTTTCACAAAACCTGGCTCCCATCCATTTCAATTTATAGGCCTGGCCCCTGAATATTGAAGAAGCCCAGGCTCAACAACCCCTATGACTCTTGCTGAGCCCAGGGTAACCCTTAACTTAGTGGGTAAGCCAGTTTCCCTTCTGGTTAATATGGGGGGGGGGGCTATCTTTTAAGTGCTCCCTTCCTTCTCAGGTCCTATTTTCCCTTCTTAGATCTCAGTAATGGAGATTAATGATCTCCCTTCTAAGCCTTTTACCACTCAACCCCTCCTCATTACCTTCAGCAAACAAGTACTCACCCTTTCTAATTATCCCTACATACCCAATTCCATTGTTAAGTAAAGACCTCCTGTCTAAACTTGGAGCTGTATTTTGCTGGGAGTCAAACAGATCCAAATCACCTGACAAGCCTTTAGTTCTATCCCTCTTAGAATCCCTTCCCTCTAAGCCCCTTATTATACTGCCTCTATCACCAGAAATTGTCAACCCAGTTGTATGGGATCTTTCTCCTCCAGCTGCAGCCTCTCACCACCAATCTGTACTTATTACTCTGAAAGATCCCTCCTCTTTTCCTGCTATACCCCAATTCCCTATCTCTGCACAACAGTGCAGAGGTTTAAAACCCATTACTACTTGCCTACTTTCCAATAAGCTTCTTATCCCCCAAAACTCTCTGTGTAATACCCTGATCCTACCAGTTAAAAGAGCTGAACTCCATCTACTCTTCCTCGAAAACCCTGATATTTCTCTCTCTCAATCACCTTCTCTTAATCCAGCCACCCTATGGACTCTTTACTTCCCTCCCTGTCTGATCAACCCAACCCTAACCAAGAACACACTCTGCTTGTTGATGGTAGCTCATTGCAAGACCTCTTAAGGTTGCCATCAGGAAGCCTATACTGTTTTCATAAACAGTGTATGGAAACCAGTAACTTCCTATTTCCTTAGCTTGTGTCAGAGCAGCACTTCGTTCATCATCCTTCCTAAGCCCCTTCGAGCTGATGTATGGCCAACTGTTCTGCTCAACCATAACCTACCCACTCAACCTCCTCTTTTAGCATCATGCCTTCCTTATCTCTCCCTTCTGAGGTAATTACTCTCTGAACATTAAGACTTCTACATACCCAGACACTTGCCTGAAAGCCTAGACCAAGGAGCTGGAATCACCCAGGATACACCATCCATAATGAATGGCGTGCACCCAAACCTCTTCAACCACACTAAGACAGACCTTACATAGTCATCCTAACTACCCCACAGTGGTTAAGATCATAGGTAACCCCCATTGGCATGACCTTTCCCAGGTTAAACATACTCCTCTCGCTGAGCAGACCTCCTACGCCTCTCAAATGTTGGGCCCCACTATTCTTCACCTCACTCAGATCCCAAGCCCTAAGTAGCTCTTCATATTGTTACTAATATACTAAGAACTGTAATAGGTGGATTTTCTTGAACAAAACCCCCAAAATTAACTTGTAACATGACAGTGAGTCAAAGCTGAAGCAGCAGTCAAAGATACACATCTAATTAAACTTTTCTGTTAATCCAAACATTCTGTGTATAGCATTCTTATGTTATTAGGTTCCATATTTCATTATATAAAAATTACATAAATAACATATCTGTAATAATAACATTAATATAACAATGGTAGAAACAAAGACTTTGGGGGAGATCCCAGTACAGGGCTTCATTGATCTCAGCCGAAGCCACTGACATGGTGTTGAGTAGGAATTAGCAATCCTAATTCTAGTGGGGATAGAAAGGCCCTATATGGCTTCTAAGGCTCTAATCATTATGGCAAAAGCCATATCTTTCCTCAAAGAGAACTGGCAGATTCCAACAAATCAGTAATCTTGAAGCTGACAGCTAAGCACTTAACCACTAATCATTCTCTCAAGGGGACCCAGTTATATTTCAAGGAGAAAACAAAACAAAAAATAAACTTACTCTTTCCATAAATTTACTTTTTATTCTCATTCATTATGAAACTTTAAAACATAAACTGTCAATGATATCATGGGCTAGCTCCTTTAAAGACAACTTGCACAGTTCTCTGCTGTGATTTGTTGTTATTGTAAGCCATAAGACACAATAGCTGACCTTCCAGCAGTTTTTCAAACATTATTAATCATAAGGAACGAAGTGCCCATCTTTCTTTCAAGGAGTCACTGGTGAATTCAAACTGCCCGCTTTTCTGTTGGCAGCACGATTCCTTACCAATAGCCACCTGAGTATATTCTGTTGCTACCTTTAGGTTCTTCTCAGAGTCATCCACAGTTTGCTGTGACCTACACAGTCAAATGCCTTTGGATAGTCAATGAAACACAGATAGACATTCCTCTGGTACTTTCTGCTTTCAGCCAAGATCCATCTGACATTAGCTATAATATTCCTAGTACCACAGCCTCTTTTAAATCCAGTCTATACTTCAGGCACTTCTCTGCTGATGTGCTGTTCAGTCGGTTTTGGATAATCTTTAGCAAAATCTTGCTTGCATGTGATATCAATGATACTGTTCAAAAATGTCCACAGTCTGTTGGATCACCTTCCTTTAAAATGGGAACAAATATAGATCTCTTCCAGTAAGTTGGCCAGGAGGGTGAAGCCAGGCTTCTCCTCGGAGGCATGGATTCTGAAGCTTCTTCTGACATACTTTGGACATGTTGCAAGGTGGGATCAGTCTTTGGAAAGAGACATCATGCTTGGGAGAGCAGAGGGACAGCACAGGAGAGGAAGGTGCTTGATGAGATGGAATGATTCAGTGACTGGGGTAATGGGGGAAGGTGTATCAGAAACAATAAGATTGTCACAGAATAGAGCACAGTTTAGGGATGTTGTACATAGGGTCACTATGAATCACCGGTGACTCAACAGCACATAACAGTGACAACAACAATCTTTAGGTTCACTTGTTGCTGTTCTGTCTTTGATATTGCCTCTGGTACTTTCATAGTTACTATTTCTGTCACCATCACATAAATTCTGAAAAATTCCTAGCACAGTCTCCTTGTACAAAGTATTCATTTCTTTTATGGCTCTTGCCAATAAGGCAACTCCCTTGGAACTTCATTGTTCTAAGACTTTTATCAGACTCTGATTGAGACCCCTAGTCATTCTACAAGAAAATTGTTTCCTTAGTGGAGCTGCCCAACCAAATGGTTACCAAGTAAGACCCATAGGCAATCTGGATAAAGGCCCATTTAGGTGGTGCTTAGAAACCAAGATCCACAGACTAAATAGCTTTTTGGTTAATTCTAGATCATGTTGTAACCTACTTCCTAATTGGGGAGTCAATAGAATTCACTATGGATTACACCTCAACATCAAGAAAACAAAAATCCTCAGCACTGGACCAATAGACAACATCATGATAGATGGAGAAAAGATGTCAACTGTCAGTGATTTCATTATACTTAGATGTACAATTAACACTCAGGGTAGCAGCAACAAAGAAATTTTTTTAAATAAAATGCATTCGGAAAATCTACAGACAATGTATCCAAAGTAGAAAAGTGTAAGCATGTTATTTTAGAGACCTGATCCAAGCCATAATGGTTTCAATTGCTTGATAAACACATGAAAGTTGAAAAATGCATATGGAAGAATGGAAGAACTGATACCTTCAAAATATAATATTGGCAAAGAATATCGGATATGCCAAGAGAACAAAGAAGTCTATATTAGAAGAAGTACAACCAGAGAGCTCTTTAGAGACAAGGGTGATGAGACTTTGTCTCACACACATTGAATATATTGTCAGAAGCGGCCGGTCCCTGAAAGAGGAGATGAAATTGAGAAAGGTAGTGGGTTCAGTGAACAACGGAAAACTTGTACGAAGATGGAGTGACACAGTGATTAAAACAGTGGGTATAAACATGACAAGGATGGTAAGGATGGTTCAGGATATGGCAAAATTTCGATTTGTTATTCATATGACCATGATGACTCAGAGTTGACTCTATGACATCTAACAACATCTGGCATATTTCTTAGAGAAAAATGGCTTTTTTTCTTGTAACTGCCATGGTAGGCGGCAAGTTGAGGACTCATAAACATTTCAATTTTATCAATATTATAAAGAATTATGTTCATCTTTTGCCAAGGATAGAAAGAAAATTTGTAAACAGCAATTAAATACAACGAAAACTCATAAACCAGTCACAAATAGGATATGACTTTACAAGAAAGTGGATTTATTTCTCAGTGAGAACAGGGCCATTTGGAAGCTCCACTGCAGATGAAGCAATAATTTTTTATGTGTTTTTAAACAAATTCCCACATGGAAAGTAAAACTAATATAATGTGGATGACTTCATAGTTGTACTCTGGATTTAATGAAAAATGAACTTCATTTCTAAGGTCAGAATAAGTTTATCTACAACACTACAATGGCAAATATATTTCTTGTTGATAAATTCTTCCTATGAAGCAAATACCTGTAGAAGTCAAGTAAGTGAATGAAGCAGGTTAAATAAAGAAACAGTGGTTGTGACAGTGCAATGGAAAGCTTGTGACTTGATGATGAGATGGCTACTTCTTCAGCAGTAATAATAGAAAACTCAACTCACAAGGGCTTAAACAATAAAGAAACTTTATTAATCTCACAAGTCCCAAAAAGTGTTAGCTATCTCTGCTATTAATTAATACATCAGTTCAAAGACATCAGTAAAGAGCCGGTTTTTATTCCTTTCATCTTTCTGCTCTATTTTATTCAGTGTATCAACCCAGCCCTGTTAATCACGACATTAGGATATCTAGATGGCACATCCAGAGGAAAGGATAAGAAAATATTTCCCAGAAATTCTCCAATATACCTTTTGATTATTTCACATGGAGGGGAAGGGAAATCCAACACCAAAGAAATCACAAACAAACAAACAAAAAACAGAGGTATGACCTATGAGGCATACCTCCAAGTAAACAACTGGGAAGGAAATGAGATTATTATGCTTGCTTTTGAACCTGAATGTAATAGGAGTTTTGCAAAGCAAGAGATAAGGGGAATATTTGGCAAGCCACTTACAGAGCTTACTCTACCACCACTTAGTAAAGCTGACTGTTGGTTTTAGGCAACATATCTCCAGTGTTGACAGACTATCTAGTTACTTTTTAAAAGCTGGAAAACTGAAAGTTTATGCAAGAACTCTCAGTTTTAAAATATTGGCAATAAGTTAAAAAAAATACTACGTGGTTAACATCTTTCAGGTCAAATGAAGTACATCCGTAGTCTGGACATGACCTGTGGGATCAGCACTCTCTTTATGATATCAACATACCAAAATAATTTTTTTCATACTGAAACAAAGTTTACTGTAACCTTGCCAGTAATATAAATAGCTATGGGAGACTATTTTTTACTTATTATCACAAGATAGCTGGAAGAGAAATATAAAACAAATAACGCTTAAATAATTTTATTCTGGACGGTGGGTTCTATATTAGTGCATAAAACAATCAAGATACAACTACTTATGTAATGATAGATATAAAATTGTTATTCTCACTCTATCCAGTTTCCTGTGATTTTTTATTTATTTGTTTTTCATAAGAGTTAATTTCTACTAATAAGAGAAAGTCAAGGTTTCCAAAATATTTATTAGTTTCATAACTAAAACAAAACAAAACACAACTCCAAAGATTGGAGATTGGAGTGTTAAGTCATGTAAGTCGACATGAAACTTTATATCTCCTCCTTCATAGTCATCTACCTGCCCAGCGGCATCTTGTCTGAAAAATAAATCTTTTCTAATCTCTTGAAAATGTAACATAATCAAAAAGATGTCAACTTCTTGGACATCAAAAGCAAATAATATGGAAGTAAGTCTATGTCTCTTGAATCACGGTTTTCCAGACTTCTTACTTTTCCGGACGTCTTTCACCAATTCTTGTTTGGCCATTGCTTCAGACTTTTGGATTTGAGCCCTAAAAACCAAAATTCTCAAATGATGAACTTCTTTAAAAAATCAGATGTTTTATATAATTATGAAGTACTTGCTGCCCCTAGATTTCAAATGAATTCTTTTCCTGTTTATCTTTAAGTTGAACTATGAAAGTCAAAACAACTAGGTATGCCCAACATCAGTTAGTCAAATGTTTGTCTTAGCATACTGTGTACATAAATATGCATTTAAACATTAAAGGAAGATCTCCAGACACACTTAAAGAGCTTTTAGCAACACAACAGTAATGCTAATAATGATTTGATGAGAATTATCCTGTTTGTTATTACAAACCATTTCATGTATCTCAAATTTTAACATAGTTGGCTTTGGGGGGTTAGTTTATAATTATAAGTTGTTCTTAAGTCAGTTGTTCACAACCCCATAACTGTCTTTGTTATTTTGTGTTTGTATTAGGAACTGAAATTCCTTGTAATCATGCATACTATTAAGTAGGAATACTAGGTGAGGTATAAGAAACTATGATTACATCTCCTTCATCCTTGCTATCCCATGGGAAATGTGTCTGAGAAATTAATACTTAGGTCATTGTTGTTGTTAAGTGCCATTGAGTCGTAGGCTACTCATAGGACCCTATGAATGAAAGTCGTTGACAGTTGCTTGACTTTCATCCTTTCTCCGTGTTCGTAGGGTTTCCCGAGGCAAGCTATTTACAGAAGTGGATGCCATTCCTGCTTCCAAGCTTGTTTTAGCCTGGGAGCGCCACCAAACACTGTCGACCATGGATAACCATTATCGCATTTGGCATGTCAGTGTCACAGTGTTCAGCTTCACAGTGACCACAAGTTGCCTCTGTACAGCAGCAAGTGGACACTAGAGTTGTATAATTAGGACCCTTCCATATTTCTCCATTTGACTATTGCTCTACGTATAAAAACATTCACGTTGGCTCCCACCACAGAATTGTGTAGGTGAATTTCTTTGAGAATGCATGGATAAAACATTTCTCTCTGAAAGTAGGAGTGCTATAAGATTTGAATGGTTTGGGTATGGACTTTTTACCTTAGATGTAGATATTGGTTTATCCTTGGAAAGTGTAGAAGGCAGTACTTTTGTGTCTTTATGCTATATTCAGGAGAAAAATAAGGCTAAGTCATCAGAAATACTGGGCTTTTACCAACCTAAATTATACATACTGATCTGAAATCTTGAACCCCACATTGCCTCTTTAAAAGTCTACTTAACCTTCAAAATCCAGTTTAAATTTCAGCTATTTCACTAATGGAAATTCCTCACATTTTAATTTTTCTGACTCCAACTTCCTCCTAATAGCAAATTAAAAAATAAAATAAAACAAAAACCCTCTTCTAACTTATTTTTCCCCTCAACATTTTCTTCCCGTTGATTGTTGCTCATGTTAGAATACATCAAAAGTGAGCAGTTGAGTGTTTTATGTTAATATAGACTATTTCCCCATTAAATTTAAATATTTACTGACAAAAACTAAATATAAGAACTTAAACTTTAGCTCTTATTCATTTACTTACAACATAGCACCATACAAGAAGTAAACATGCTCTCCTCAATGGATTTATTCTCTTTTTATCATATGAGTGCCTGATTTTTATTCCAGATTTTTTTACATGTTGCCTACTTTTCATCCCCTATGCCCTGTATGAAACTCTGACTAATAAAAGGATTTACTCTATGATAAATAAGAAGAAAAGGATAAATTGTGTTGTATCATAAAAAAATCTCCTACAGTAATCATCTCCATATGATCCTCAGAAGATGATAGTTTAGTTCATAAAGTAGAACATTTTTTCGTGTTTTAGCAATTATGTAAACTATGTAACTATATCATCATATAATATCTTAGCAATTATGTATCAGTAGCACCTTTTCAATAATACAAATTAATGCCTTAAATAATGTCAGTGAACAAGCCTCATATTCTTAGTTATTCTTAAAGCAAAAGTGCTATAATAACTTAAGTCCTGGAAGCATATATCCTGATAAAGAAGCACACTTTTGAAGATAGCATTCTAATTTTTGAACTGGGTGTACAGATTTGGAAAGGAGATACTAAAAGAAAAGTCACTTGGTGACAATTTGATACTTACAAGGAAAGAGGAAGATGATACAGATGTAGGAATTGGTGGTGGTGGAAAATTTGGCTTCGTAAGTAGCTAATAAGAAGATAAATATTTTTAATGAAAGAGTACGACCTTGAATACAATGGTGTTTAATTTAAACAAAGTAAATCCTTTTCAGAAATAAATAACTAGTGTTCCTAGCTATGAACATAGTCTAAACTCAGTAGCTTGATTACATTCATTTAACTGCACACATACAACTCAGAAACAATTCCTGGGCATAGGATGGAGAGACTATGAAGCAGAATAGGTGCTCTCTGCCTGTCGTGAAGGAAGTTCTGGTGAAGTTGTGCTGTAATCCTCAAGATATATGATTTGAATTGACCAGCTGCTCTGTGGGAGAAGGATGGACAACGTTTTTCAGTGTGGTGTACTGTTTCTGAAAACCTGAAGGAGGATCAGCCATGGGGCAGTTTTGACACAACTGCTTGTTGTGAACTTCCTGGATGAACATTCAAGGGTAGTAGAATTGAGGAATATAAAAAAAGAAGTGCACATTCTCATACTTTATATTTTAAATATTATTAATGAAGATTCTGTGTATTATATTACTATTCACACAGTTTTCAATTAGTTACAGAAGACCTCACCTATCATGATTATTGCCTCGTGATTGAACTCAGGGGATATTTTCAGACACGTGTTTATACTCACAAAAGAAGCTGGAGGCTCAGTGTCTTCTATCGGTAGTTCAGACACAGGGGGCTTCATCTGATTCATCTAAAAAGAAATATTTTTAAGAGAAAATATATATTTCCTATGGATAACTTCCAAATAAGCAATGTGTTTAAGACTTGGTTCCTCCAAAACAGGATGAGACCAAGAGAGTAGACTGAGGATGATCACACCCCAGTTACTCTGCTCTGAGAAATATTTACCAAAAATGATTAAGAACAGCTAAATTTTTGTCAAAGACATCATTACTCAGTTAAAAGTCAGTTAACTGACTTTTATTAAAATCTCTAAGATTATGAAATATATTTTTTTTCTTTTCAAAGAGAAAAGTGAATTGGGGGAGAGGTGGGCAGGGAGGAAAATGTGCAACAATGAATGAATGGGGAAAAAATTAAATGGGAAGAATATGCTGTTAAAAAACCCTCTAAGCTTACAGGATACAACCAGGGAATTAAAGGTTAATGCATACATGTGTTGTCTCTATGGGAAAATGGCAAAAAGAAATAAGGAATCAATCTATAATCAGGGAGAGACATTGAGCATTTGCTTCCTCTTGTCCTCTTTTTTATTGTTTTGCAAATCCTCCAGGAACATTTGTCCACACTTAAGAGACACTTTGTTTTAGATTTAACAAAGGACAAAGGATTACATTCTGAACTATACACAATTACAGAACCAGTGGCGAATGCTAAGTATTAAATGCTAGAATACATTTGTAAAGTTTTGCAGTGCAGAAATACTAGATGATTAGGGTAGAGAAGGACAGAATCACAAATGTAGGCCCATGTCCAGTTGCATTATTGTGGGTGCAGACTGAACCACGTGAAATTACCAGAGGGAGGGGGCAACAAAATAACCATCTATAAAGTTCTGTGCTGTGGTTCAGCAGAAATGTATTATTTTTTAAATGAAAATAGCCTTGAAGTTACTATAGCAACAAAAACCATTTTTTCCATAATCCCCCTTTACATGTGCCAGTATAATTTTTGTTGATAGATATCGAGTCAAGCATGATTCATAGCAACCCTGTGAAAAAAGACCTGAAGTTTTTCTATAACTATCATCCTTTCTCTAAGTTCAGAGAAGACTAAAATTCTATGCTAATTTACTTTATGTACTTCCTACTGTGCTTAAGTCAGAACTATCATTACCAATTACAGTGCTTCAACACACCTTTTTCCCTTACATTCTACAAGCACAAATTGTTTTAGTTACTTATTTTTGTCAAATTTTCCTATGTTTTAGATATTGTTTTAAGTAGTATTTGTGAACCAATATCAATAACTTTTTTGAGAAGGAAGTAGCGATTAAAGGGAAAGAAGGGGGAAATTACATTTAGTTACTAAGAGTGTTTTAAAATTATTTTTGTTAGTATTCATACTCTCTAAGAATATTTTTAGTGTGTCAGAAATTGTGAGGATGGACAGTTATCAGATCGGTCATTATGAGTCATAGTTGACTGAACAGCATTTAACAACAACAGGAGATACTACATTAAGCAATTTACAACTATATTCATAGCTTTATCTTAAGATTGAAATTAATGATAACTATTGCTAAGGATTCTGTATGGTCTAGTATAGGAAGAAGTCTGTAGGGGAGGATGTATGTAACACCTTAAGTTTTCACACTAGGTAGGTCTAAGGCCTAGTGATGTCACTGCTCAAGACAAACAGTACAAACTATAGTTCACCTCCTGTGGTTGAACAGCTTTCGCCATCTGGGGTTTCCTCTTCTGTTTGTTGGGTTTTGTTTCAGAGCGGGACAATGGCCTGTGTGAAAAAATTTCATAAAAATTAATTCATCAGTTCCTCCAGCATGGTGTCACAACACATAAAATATGTCAACTTCCTTTGAACATTGTGTCATCTTCGGTTTATGGTTGGGCTTTTATCTTCTCCTTTGGGGACTATTACACTTTCAGTTCTCTATTAATTGCCTAATTGCACTTTTACATTATCATCTTTTCTTTTTCTTTTTATGTGTTCCTATACTTTTTGTACAATACTGTACTTTCTATATATTACTGTACTTTTAATTATCACCTTTTCTTTTTGTTCTTTACAAAACTCTGATTGTTTTTTTAATTTATTTTAATGAACATTTACAGAGATTTTGTATTTCCATTCATTAATTGTTGCATTTTTCTTCCTCCCCCACCTCACCCCCCTGTTTGATCTTCTCTTTGAAAAGTAAAAGAAATATTCCTCCATTGGTATACAATATCCCCCCCCATCCCTGCCCGAGTACACTCCACTATGAAACCTTCATTCTGGACTCTTGTGATAACCATAATACCCTATCATATATCGCTTTTAAACTGTTCTCTCCCTCATCTGTTTCAATACATAATTTATCCAGGTTTTTTTCAGTCTTATCCCAACCCTGATGTCAGTCCCTTTCTACAACAGTGGCACTATATAGTATGTGTCTTTCTTATGACTGAGAGATTTCACTCAGCATAATGTCCTCCAGGTAACCCATTTTGAATAATATTGCATAAACAATTCTGATTCTTAATAACAGTTGTGTGCACATCCAATTTTTATTAAATTATATAATGAATGCCTTTTTCTATATAATTTCTTCAAAAGTTTTAGATGAATTAGTCTCCAAAAATGGTTATAGAGATATTGTAAAAATATCTTTTGTCAGGATCATAATGATGTAAGATCATATGTCAAAATCATGTTCCTAAAATGATCTGACCTAGGTGAAAATCAAGCTTCCATCATGTACTTTGTAAAACTTTAAAGTAGTAGTTAGTTCTAATGAGTTTCTATTTTTGTATTTGAAACATGCAAAAAACTTTACCTCATAAGATTGCTTGCAAAGATGATATATATTTATATAAATGTAATACTTTACACTTAAAACATAAATCCTTTTTAATCTGCCAGAATATAAGTGAACCTATACTTGGATCAGGAGGCAGTCATCAGAACCAAGCAAGGAAACACTGCATCATTCAAAATTGGGAAGAGCGTATTCCAGGGATGTGTTCTAGCTCCATAATTTTTCAATCTATATGCAGAACAGATTATCTGCAAGGCTGGGCTCTATGAGGAGAAATGTAGCATCAGAATTGGAGAAAGTCTCCACAACACTCTGCATTACGCAGACGACACAACCCTGTTGCCTGAAACTGAGGAGGACCTGAAGCGTTTGCTGCTGAAAGTCAAAGTTTGCAGCCTTCAGTATGGACTGAAGCTCAACAGCAAGAAAACAATGGGCCTACTGGCAGTATCACAATAGACAATGAAGAGACTGAGATTATTAACACCTTCATTTTGCTTGCCTCCACAATTAACACTATTGATATCAACAGCCAGGAAATAACAAGATGAATTGGATTGGATTGGATTGGATTGGGAAAGTCTGCTGTCAGAGACCTCTCCAAAGTACTAAGAGCAATGATTTCAGTCTGGAGACTAAGGTGCACCTGATTCAGGCCATTGTCTTTGTAATTACTTGGTATGTGTCAGAAAGCCAGACAATGACTAAGGATGCTAGAAGAAGAATTGATACCTTTGAGCTGTGGTGCTAGAGAAGATTATTGAATATATCATGGACTGCTTTTGAAGCAGGAGTGACATCCACTTCCTAAACAACATGCCTCTGGAAACTCTAAGAACTTTGCTAAATGTCGATAGTTGTAGAGGGCCTTCAGGCCTTTTGTTCATAGGGTCGCTATGAATTGTGCTTGACTCGAAGGCAATCAACAACTACAAACATCATGGTTTACTAGTAGAAAGAACGGGTTCATCCTAGAGAGTGTGAGATCAGGATACTACTTGGAAGCAAGAATACTGAAGCTTCATTTGACATACTTTGGACATGTTGCAAGGAGGGATGAGTCCTTGGAGAGGGACGTCATGCTTAGAAGGGTGGAGGGACAGTGCAAGAGAAAAAGACCCTCGATGAGGTTCAGTGACTGGGGTTATGAGGGTAGGCGTGTCAGAGATAATAAGATTGGCACAGGAAAGAGCACAGTATAGGGCTATTGTACATAGGGTCACTATGAGTCGCAAGTGACTCGGCGGCACATAACAACAGCTACCACCTTGTGATGATTAAATGAGGTAGTGGATATAAATGGGATTAGTACAGCAATTTTTCTATATCTCAGAATAATTCAACTCACTGCTATTGAGTTGGAACCAAGTCATAGCTGGCCCTCCAGTGGATTTTTCATATGGGAGGTTGTCATTCACCTTTCTTCCATGAGGAGCTGATAGATTCCAACATGCCTTTAGTTGACAGGGCAACTTCTTACCCATCAGACTGCCACAGCTCCCTATCCTATATATTATTGTTGTTGTTGTGAGGTACTATTGAAACAAATACAACTCATAGCAACCCTATGAACAATAGACCAGAACCTTGTCCTATTCTGTGCCATCCTCACAATCTCTGACACACTTGAATCCATTACGGCAGTCACGGTGTCAATCCATATCATTGGGCTAAATACCTTTTTGTTGACCCTCCATCTTTCTTAGCACAATATTCCTTTTAAGCATCATAGTTCTTTCTAAGCATAAGATCCCTTCCCAAGGAATAGCTTCTTCCAACAACATGGCCATAAAAGAAAGATGAAGTTTCACCATCTTTGCCTACAAGGAGCACTTTGGCTGCACTTTTATCTCTTGTTCTTTTGGCAGTCCATGGGATATTCAATCCACGTCTTCAGCACCACAATTTAAAGACACCAATTCTGTCATTCTCATTCATTTTCCAACTCTCAGATCCATGACAAGTTTTTATAAAGGCCATGGCCTGAATCAGGTGCACCTTGATCATTAATCTGATACTAATGCTGTTCAATATTTTAGAGAAGTCCTTGACAGCAGACTTGTCCAGTGCAATATGTCTCCTGATCTCCTGATTCTTGGCACCAAGAGTGTTCATTGTAGATTCAAATAAGATGAATTATTGACAGTTTCAATCCTTTCTCCATTTATCATGATACTGCCTATTGGCCCAGTTATGAAGACCTTTGTTTTCTTTATGTTAAGATGTAATCCATATTGAAGGCTGTAGTCCTTGATCTTGTGTAACAAGTGTTTTAAGTCGTCCTCATTTTCAGCAAGCAAGGTTTTATAATCTTCATAACATAGATTATTGATGGAGTCATCCTCCAATCTTGATGCTGCATTCCTTTTCATGGAACCCAGCTTCATGAATTATTTGCTTACCATACAGATTAAATAGGTATTAAGAAAGGATACAATCTTGATGCATACTCTTTCTGGTTTTAAATCATGCAGTGTTCCCTTGTTCCATTCAGACAACAGCTTCTTGGTTTAGGTGTAGATTTCGTATGAACACAATTAAGTGTTCTTGGATTCCCATTCTTCTCAAAGTTAGCCACAGTTTGCTATGATCTACCCTAACACCTTTGCGTAGTCAATAAAACACAGACAGATATATTTCTGGTATTGTTTTCAGTCAGGATCTATCTAATATCAGCAACGATATCCCTGAGATCAAAGTCCTTTCTAAACTCCACTTGAACTTCTGGAAATATACTGCTTCAGCCATTTTTTAATTATTTTTGGCAATATTTTGCTTTCATGTGATATTTATAATATTATTTGAAAATTTCCATTCTGTTAGACCACCTTTGTTGGGAATGAGGCAAATATGAACCTCTTAAGTTAGTTGACCAGGCAGTTATCCTCCAAATTTCATCTTTATAGTTTACTGTGAGAGGTACAACACTTATCTATCAGTTCATTATGTTGTTGTTGTTGTTAAGTGCCGTCGTGTTGCAGACTACTCATAGCCACTCTATGAAGGAGAGTCTTGACACTTGGGTGCCTTTCATCCTCTCTCCAGGTTCATAGGGTTTCCAGAGGCAAGCTATTATGGAAGTGGATACCACTCCTCCTTGCAAGCTTGTTTTATTCAGGGAGCTCCACTCTATTCTCGGTCTGCATTGGGTAGCCAACCATTGATGCATTTGACACATCAGTGTCACAGTCAGTTCATTATATTGAGGATTAATTTGCATGTTGCTAATAGGGACATCTGTTGCTCTAGTCGTACAAAGCTCCACTGCAATCCTGAAGGCACATTGTATGAATCCATCAGTTGCTCTGTGGGTAGAGAGGGGTAATCTCCTCATATGTGATTAACTGCATCTGAAAATCCACTGGAGGGTCAGTTATGGGTAGGTTCCACTCAATGGTACACAACAACAATTACTTTATGTGTAGGTGTGTGTGTTGTTGTTGTTGTTGTGTGCCATTGAGTCAGAATTGACTCATAGATGATCCTCCAGAGGGTTTTCAGAGGCAGCAAATCCCAAAAGAAGAGATTAACCATTCTTCTCCCACAGAGCATCTTGTGGATTAAAACTGCATGACTTTGGGACTGCAGCACAGCTTCTTACCAGTAGGCTCAATGTTTTATTGTTTGCTTTTATTAGTATAACACTTGTCTATCAGAAAGCAGTATTGGATTAACTTGTAGGTTGCTGTGATGTTGGAAGCCGAGCTGCGGGGGCTTCAAGGCCAGAAGGCTCACCCATGGTGGACAAGCTCCGATAAGCTTCACAGCCATGGTGGGCAAGATCCTAGCTAGAGAGGCAGTAGAGTTCCGAGATTCAGACAGTCTAGGAAGCAGGATTGGCTATCCACTTCCAAAATAACAGGCCTTCAAAAACTATATGAACAACAAAGAAATGTGGGTAGCTATAGTATTAGAGGTAGAATCCAAATGGGAATGAGCAGAAACACATACATATAACCATTAATAACTGGAATGTAGAATGTGTGAAGGATGAATGTAGGAAAACTGGATGTTGTAAAAAAAATGGTCTATATATAGTGATGAATGAATAGTAAATTCTGTATTATTTTAATAATGTAAGTACTTTCAATACTGGCTCATGCTTATTGTTGTCAGTTATAAAAATAGTGACTAAGGAAGAGAAAATGACACATATCTTGCTGTTGGATTTTCTAGTAAAAGGATTAGTCAGCCCCCAGTATGTTTCTAAGTATTTGAAAAGTGCCAAAATTAAATTTCAGTAATCGAATCACATCGATAAAGTTATAGTCTTTGAAGAATTATAAAGAACTTACCTCTGAACTTTCTTCTGCTTCCTTCTAGTTTGGTGTCGAATTACAATAGCAACCACCACAAATATAACTGCCACTGGGAACAACACCCCAACCACAATGGAGAAGTCTGCAGCAAAGATGACAGAGACCCAATTAGGGTGAGACACTCACATGTTACACACTAACCATGATTTCTTCATTTAATACAATACCATCTTTCCCCATTTGGATTCCATACTTCCCCAAGTAAGTGTGTATCCTCTGGAATATCTCTCATAATCAACAAGGAAAATGTATTTCATTGTGTTTATTGCAACAACATTGGGGTAAAGAAAAATCGTAGGACAATTTTAATACTATATGCAGAAAACATATTTCCAACACTTCTCAGAAGAAATGATGCTATTAATAATTGGAAAAATCTAATCTTTGGGCATGCAAAGAATATATGTAGGAATGAAACATAAAGCAGTGGGAATGAAACACTTTTAAAATGCAGTCTTGAAGAAACAGAAAAAGAAACTGAAGACTTGAAATGATATTTCTGTAAGTAGAAGAAACTAAGTTGTAATTCAGATGATAGATATGCTTACCTAGGAGTCGTAGGGTTTGTTCAATATTTTAAGACAAAAAAAATCCATATATTTGTGCATATTAAATAACTTGATTGATGTAAATTACAAATCGAAGAAAAAGTGTATTGTTTAGGGAAACAAACCTATGAAAAAGCAACAGCTCCTTCCCTAAACTTCATCACATTATCTTTTGCTATTGTTATGATTTTGACTCATAAAACCCCATGTCATACAGTAGAATTGTCTCATAGAACTTTCTAGGCTATAATCTCTTCTGGAGTACCTATCTAGTTCTTTCACCTTTCTAGTTACTGGGTTTATTTGAACTGCCAACCTTTGAGTTAGCATCCAAATACTTAACTGTTGTCCCACCAGGAATTTCAACAAGGTTGAGCAATAGTGAGAACAAAATCTTTGTTTTGTTTTTGGTCTTTCTGTTACTTATTTCTAATTTCCTCTAAAATTTATTTCCACTAAAATTTATTCTTTCAGATCTTTTAGTTCATTGAGATTTGCTTTATGGCCTCATTTAATTGTCATGGAGTTGAAACAAATGCAAAGCTGACCCTCGAATTGATTTTCAGAGATTGTGAACCACATGGGCATGGACTTCTTTCTTTAGGAAGCTGCTAATAAATTAAAATCACCAAAAAGGCACTGCCTTTGGGTTAACATCACATGACCTAGTATGAATGCTTTTAGGGAACAGTTAAAAAAAGGAACTAACCATATTAGAAGTATCTCTAATGGTGCAGAGATTAAACACTGGGCTGATAACTGAAAGTTTGGTGGTTTCACTTAACATATGCTCCACAGGAGAAAGTCTTAATGATTTTTAGCCTTAGCATCAGATGGGAAATACAGTAAATGGCTCTCTCATCCATGTAAATTTCTCTTCACTTTGGTGATTGGAGGTGAGTGTTCCCACTCTGACTGTTTCTCATCCTAACTGCTTTCGCACTCTGCATACCTACTAATACAGAGCTCACAGCCAGATTTTCCAATCAGGAAAATAATTTGTTTACAGAATGAGCATTAGAAGCATATGAAGAAAATGCATAGAAGTAATTCAAGTCTACCTAATTGCTTATTTGCCTATGGATCCTGGCATTAAGAAAAAATAAAAAATAAAACCAGGCTAAATAACCAGAGACTCAAACAAAGAAGAAATGGAGATAATTTAAAGAAAAATTAATTAGATTAAAAAGCAAGTCTAACTTGATTCTTAGAGAGTTTTTAAAAAAATATATTATTGAGTAAATTAATGGTAAGAAGCCGTACTGCAGTCCAAAGACAAGTGGTTGGAATATGGTAGCTGCTTCCCAGGAGAAGGATGGACAGTCTCCTCCCTTGAGATTCACTAAATCTGAAAACCTGCTTGAGGGTCAGCTATGGGTTTGTTCTGACTTGACAGCACACAGCAACAACTATGCTAAAGGGGGGAAATCACAGTGGTAATTAAAATGTGGTAATTAACATAAAATAAATATAAAATTGAAGGAAATATTTTTGTATGTAGAGTAGAAAACCTTAGATATAGGAAATAGTACTAAAAAATCTTGTAGAGACTTCAAGGAATACTATCATGACTTTTAGGGAGCTGTGGTGATACGTTCTTGTTATGTGCTGTTGAATCAGAATCGACTCATAGCTGGCCATCCAGTGGTTTTTAAAGGCAGTAAATTGTACAGGAGGAAATTGTCCATCCTTTCCATGAGAAGTGGCTGGAAGACTTGAACTGTGTGCCTTTGGAATTGTAGACAGCTTTCTACCACTAGGAATTGCACTGTTAATCCAATGGCAGCACCTCTTTGACAATTTAAATCCAGCTCTTTACGAGAATATTGGGCAACTGATGTGCTGGCAATGAGAAAATTTTTTATTTCAATATTGACATAATAAGGGTCTCAGGGAGAGAGAAATAGACAATGCAATCTTAGGAAAGTACAAAAGAGAAGATAAATTTTTTTAGGCTTGATATATACTGTTACCTACGGAAGACCATTGTGGAGTCATCGCAATCCGGCGGTGCCCACCCTTCTTTACATTGACACTGCAGCTCATGGTCACACACCTACAAGAGCAGTGACCCAGTTAGTTTCTCTGCCAGACTTACACAAGCCCAAAGACTTATTTGTACATACACATATAAAAATAACCACACCTCTTCCATCTCATTTTATCTTTTCATGAGATACATAAGCTAATTAATAGGAATTTCAGTAATAAATTTTAGGAAAACTGTCATTGAACCACAATACTGAGGGTTAATAAATTTAATATTAATCATTTAATACTGAAAAAAAATATTTACCTCATCACAATTTACTTAAAATTACTGAAGACTCAGAAAATTTAGAGACTCATATTCTAAAAACTTACAGCATGTCCTTTGCATTTAGATGAACAATTGGTAGATTTGTAGGCTCTCTCAATATCCACACATTCTGCATTAATACAAACCTGAAAGGAATGTGAAAAACCAGAAAGTTGACATTAATGTGCAATTTTTCAGTTCTGCGAATTGTTGACTTTTAGGAATTAATCCTTATGTCTTGTTGTTTCTATGTGTCATTGAGTTGCCTTTGACTCATAGTGACCCTTTGTACAATAGCTCAGAACCTGTCCTCTCCTGAGCCAGTCTCACTGACTCTGACAGACCTACCCCACCACCCCAGTTACTATGTCAATCCATTTCATCCAGGGTATTCTTCTTCAGTGCTTTCCCTCCACCCTTCCAAGCATGATATCCTTCTCCAAGGATTGGTTCCTCTTGGCTATGGGCCCATAGTATGTGAAATGGAGTTTCAAAATCCATTCCTCTAAGGATAAACTTGGTTTCACCTTCCCCAGGTTCAAACTGTTAATTCTCTTGACAGCACATAGTATGTTCAATACTCTTCTCCAGGCCCACAACTCAAAGGCATCAATTCTTCTTCTGTCATCCTTAGTCATTGTCCAGTTCTCTGATACATAGCAAGTAATTGTGAAGACCACGACCTGAATAAAGCACAGCTTAGTCCCTAGACTGACTTCATTATACTTTAGCACATTGGAGAGGTCCCTGACAGCAGATTTCCCTAATGCAATTCATGTTTTTATTTTCTGATTGCTTATGCCAAGAGTTTTGATTGGATTGTGGAGCTGAGTAAACTGAGATTGTTAAAAACCTTAATCTCTTCTCCATCTATCATAGTACTGCCAATTGGCTCAGTGCTGAGAATCTTTGTATTCTTGATGTTTAACTTCAATCCATAATGAAGACTACATACAGTCCTTGACCTTCTGCAGCAAATGGTTCAGGACCTCCTCATTTTAGGCAAGGTTGTGTTATTCTGCACAATGTAGGTTGTTGATAAATCTTAAAGCCAAGCCTTCTGAGTGATCTGTTCCACATACAGATTGAAAAGGTGTGGAGACAGGATGCATCCCTGACACACTACTTTGCTGATTTTTAACCATACAGTGTTTGTTTACTCTGTTCTGAGGACTACTTCCTGGTACAAGTTTAAGTTTTACATTAGCACAGTCAAGTATTCTGGGATTCCAATTCTTTTCAAGGTTAACCAAAATTTGTTGTGATCCACACAGTCAAATGGCCTTGTATAGTCAATGAAACACAGACATTCCTTTGGTACTCTTTGCTTTTGATCAAGATGCATATGACATTGGTGATAATGTTTCTAGTGCCTCAGCCTCTTCTTAACTCAGCTTGTAGTTCTGGTGGCTCTGTGTTAATACACTGTTCCGGTTGTTTTTGGATAACCTTCAGTAAGATTTTCTTACGTGTGATATTAGTGATATTGTTTGTTAGTTTCCACTCTCTGTTGGGTCATCTTCTTGTGGAATGGGAGTAGATATGCATCTCTTCCAGTCCATTGGCCAGGTAGTCATCCTTCAGATTTCTTGGCACAATTTGGAAAGCATGTCCAGGGCAATTGCCTCACATATTAGTAGTTACTAATATTATAATGGAATAAGTAATGAAGTAAAGAAGTGAACTGAAGATTTCAAAGAACAGATCAAAAAAGACAAATATGACATTTTTCATGTTTGAATTTTTCATTTTTTTATTGTATGAAATTTGCAAAGATTTGGGCTTCAAAAAGCAAAAAGAAGTAACACAACCCACATGTCTTAAGCTAAAAGAAAAGATGAAAATAAATAAAGTCTTGAATTGGAATATTGAAGGATTTTGATGAGGGGAAAAATCAAATTCCATGATGGAGGAAGCATTAAAAGAAGATGAAAGGAATATAGCACCACTACACCAAAAAAGGATTGTTTAACACTCAATCATTTAAAGATGTAACACATGTTTAAAAACTAATGATGCTTAAGGAAGAAACCCAAACTGTGTTGAAAGCATTAGCTTAAGCCAAACAAAGAAAAATAAGGCTACAGAATTGTCAGAACATTGGTTGTGACAGAACACCATGACTTTGCTCTGGGACAAAGAAATTGAAGACACAGTCAACTAACCAGAAAAGATCTATATTTGTAATAACCATTCCAAAGAAAAATTTTTCCAGAGAACATAGAAAATATTGAACAATATCATTAACATAGCAAGGAAGTAAGCTTCTGTTGAAGAGAATTTGAAAATTATTGGCACAATATATTGATATGGAACTGCCAGAAATTCAAGTTGGATTTGGAAAAGAACATAGTGATATCAGGTAGATTTTGGCTGCAAAAACACAAAAAGATGTTTACTAGACACTTATTGACTATGCAAAGATAATGGGCTATGTATATCATGAACAATTACAGATGACATTGTGATGAATGGAAACTCCAGAACGGTGCATTTTGCTTAGCAGAACTGTGCAAAAGAGCTGTCATTTAAATAGAATAAGGTGATACTGTGTAGCTCAAACTCAGGAAAGATATGTGTTATAATTGTGTTCTATCAACAAATTTATTCCATCTGTGTGTTGAATATATAATCAGAGAAGCTGGACTACGTGGCATAAAAATGAAAGAAATACTCATTAACAATCTGCCATGTGCAGCCTTGTCTTCTGAAAAATGAAGAGAAATTAAAGTTCTTACTGATAAAATCAAAGATTAAAGCTTTCATATGTATTAAATCATAACACAAAGAAAACAAAAATTGTCACAACTAGACCAATAAGCAACATTGCAAATGGAGAAACAATTGAAGGTGTCAGGGATTATATTTTACTTGTATCCACAATCAACACACAGGAAAGTAGAAGTCAAGAAATCACACAACATATAACAAAATACAAATGTCTTTAAAATTCTAAAGTTCAAAGGGGATATCTTAAAGACTTAATATGTGCCTGATTTGATCTATAGTATTTTCAATTGCTTCCTATGTATGTGAAAGTTGGACAATAAACAAGAAAGCCTAAAAAAAAATGATGCTTTTGAATTGCAGTTTTGTCAAAGAATACTGACTATCCCATTGACTTCCAAAAGAACAAATATATCTGTCTTGAAAGAAGTACAGCCAGAGTACTCCTTAGAAGCAAGGATGATGAAACTTCATTTCACTTACTTTGGAAATGGAAGTGGTAGTTTCTGGAAAAGACGATCAGGATTGGAGAAGTAGATGTTCAGTGAAATAGATGAATGACCTTAATGAGAGGTATTGACACAGTGACTTGAAAAATGATCAGAGGTTTTCATTCTATTGTGCACAGTATCACTATGAGTTGGAGCCAACAAAATGTCACCTGACAACAATGACAACAACATGAGAGATAGTCTTTCTTATTATCAAAGTTAATGTGCTGATCCTGGGTAAGTAGCTTCTGCACCTGAGATGGTGAAAATGTTTCACTGTCACTGACTCAGAGGGCTGTGAAGTCCCACTCCAGGTACTTGTGGACCTCATATTCTACAGTGAGGAGAGTGCCTGGAGGCTACACTGCCAATGACCCAGACTTGGAGGATATACATGCTCCTTATGCCTTGAACTTGAGCATCACAATGTCACAGAAGAAGCAGACACATTTAAACACCACACACACACACACACACACACACACACAAACCAAAAAAATCCAAAGTGAGCTGTCACCAAAACATGATCAAAACATAGGGTCAGTGAATCTCCTGAAGAAGGAATGGTTGATAGAACTCTCTGCTAGGGAATTCAAAGGAACAAGGATCAAGTATTTTTTCTAGATTAAAGAAAATACGGAGTATACAAACAAAACTTAATAGGAACTTAAACACACACACACACACACACACACACACAAGACAAATCAGATAAAACCAATGAAGCACTAGAAAGAATAGACAAATAAAAACTAGGAACTTAAAAATAATAAGACAAAAATTTCAGAACCCATCAACATGTTTGAGGGATAGATGAACAGAATTGCAGGGATGGAACACAGAATCAGTGAAACAGAAGACAGAGTGTTCATTCCTCATCTGCTAGACAATGAAAAGCAAAAACAAACAAGAAAGAAAATGAAGAAAGCCTAAGAATAATGTAGGACAATATCAAGAGAAATAACATACTTGTAATTGGATTTCCAGAACAGGAAGAAGAAAAAAAAAGGCACTGAAAATATCACGAAAGAGTCACTAGTAGAAAATTTTTTTTATGTTTCAGAAAAAAAAATAAGAGAATATAAAACCAAGATGATGAGCGAACTCCAAATAGAACAGACCTTGACAGAGAAGCACAAAGATTCAATGCAACCAAATTCATCAGAATCAAAGACAAGGAAAGAATTATGAAAACAACTAGAGAAAAAAATGAGTACTAATATATAAAGAAAAATAAATAAGATTAAGCTTCAATTTGTCAACATAAGCCATATGAGCAAAAAGACAGTAGAAAAGTATGCACCAAATACCAAAGAACACAATTTCCAATCAAAAAGACTATATCCAGCTACGCTGTGTATCAAATATGACAGAGAGATCAGGACATTCCCAGAAAAGCAGAAAATAAGGAACAAAGGAACACTATATGTTTTAAAATCAGGAAGGATGTGCATTAGGGGTGTATCCTTTCTACATATGCATTCAATATGTATGTTGAGCAAATAAGCCATGAAGTGGAACTTGGAAGAAGAATGTGGTATCAGGATTGGAGGAAGACTCATCAATAAACCATGCTATGTAGATGGCACAACTTTGCTGAAAGCGAGGGAGGCCTGAAACACTCATTGCAAGAGAAAAATGTTACAGCCTTCAATACAAATTGCATCTTAATGTCAAGAAGCCAAAGGTCCTTACCACTAAATGAGTGGGCAACATCATAATAGATGGAGAAAGTATTGAAACTATTAATGATTTAATATTTCTTGGATTTACAATCAACACCCTTAGTACTAGCAGTAAGAAGTTAAGGAGACAAATTGATTTGGGCAAGTCTGTTTCAGGGATTTCTTCCAAATGCTAAAGAACAATGCTGTTAGTCTGAAGGCTAAGGTGTACTTGATTCAGGCCATGGTCTTTTCCATCTCTTGCTGTGCATCTGAAAGCTAGTCAATGAATAAGGATAACAGAAAAATTGACGCTTTTGAGTTGTGGTATTGGAGAAGAGTAATGAATAGCCCATGGACTATCAAAAGAACAAACAGATATGCTTTGGAAAAGGTGCCTCTGGAATGCTTCTTGGAGGCAAGGATGGCAAAGCTTTGTTTCTCATACTTTGGACATGTTGTTAGGAGAGACTATTCCTTAGAAAAGGCTATCATACATGTCTACGAGAGACACACTTAAGAAACAAAGATAAATACAGACTAAATATAAAAAAGTGGAAAAAATACAGCAAGAAAATGGCAACTAAAAAAAGAGCAGAAATAATAATAAATATTTGTCCATTTCCTCTAGATTTTCATAATTTTTAGAGTATAGCTTTTAATAAAATTCCACTTAATTGATTCTATTTAATGCCAACCATTTTATTTCGTATTCATATTTCTTGTAATTTTTTTTTTGTTTGCCAGTGGATTGTTGATCTTATTTTTTTCAAAGAACCAACACCTAGTTTTATTGACAGTTTCAATTGTTTCATAAACTTTGAGCAAGTTGCTAAAAGGTACTATTCCTTCGAGGAGACATCATGTTTGAAAAGGTCTGAAAAAGAGAGGAAGACCCTTAATGAGACGTATGGACCCAATAACTGCAGCAGTAGTTTCAAGTGTAGCAGAGATAATGAGAATTATATGGGATAGGGCAGGGTTCAGATCTGCTGTTCATAAGATAACTGTGTGTTATATCTGATGGTACCTAATAATAGCAACTACAAGGAAAACATGATCTAGCAATTGCGAAAACCTAGAGAAAATGAATAAACATTTAGAAACACAAAACCTGCCCAAATTGACGTAGACTGATGTGAAACACCTGAAAACAACCATTACAAAAGAAGAAATTGAACAAAAAACAAAAACGAAATATCTTCCAAATAGGGGAAAAGAATTCTTGGACCAGATGACTTAATCAGGCAAAATTATCAAACATTCAAAGGAGAGCTATCACCAATTCTACATAAATTACTTAAGAAAATTGTAGAAGATGGAATATTTCTAGACTCATTCTATAAAGCAAACATAACTGATATTAAAGTCAGTTAAAACACCACAAAATAGAAAATTTTAGACCAATATCTCTCATAAATATGAAAGAAAAAATCCTTAACAAAATCCAACAACATCGTGACTAAGTGGCATTCATAACATGCATGTAATGATGGTTCAACGTAAAAAAAATATATATCCACATCAACAAAAAAATACTTTAAAAAAACACATAATCATCTCAATTGATGTAGAAAAGGTTTTTGACAAAATTCAACACTCTATCTTAATAAGTACACTCAATAGAATTGAGGGGAATTTTCTCAGCATAATTAATAGCCAAAAGCAAACATCATCCTTAATAGAAAAAGAAACATTCTTCTTGAGAACAGGGTCCAGGCAAGTATGCCCATCATTATCATTCCTATTCAATATTGTATTGGAAGTCCTAGCAAGGATAATAAAAGAAAAGAAGGAAAGATGTGGCATCCAAATTGGCAAAGAGAAGGTAAAAATATATGTAAGTGATATGATAGTATACTTGAAAAATCCTAAAGAATCTGCAAGTAAACTGTTGGACATAGTAAGCCAATTCAGCAAAGTAGCTGGATACAAAGTCAATATATGAAACTCAGTTGGACTTCTCTACAGTAGTAAAGAGAGCATGTTGTTTGTTGTTGTTGTTATGTGCCGTCGAGTCGCCTGCGACTCATAGCGACTCTATGTACAACAGCCCTAAACCCTGCTCTGTCCTGTGCCAATCGCACTGTCTCTGACACTCCCATCCCAATTATCCCAGTCACTGAATCAATCCACCTCATAGAGGGCCTTCCTCTCCTGCGCCGTCCCTCCACCCTCCCAAGCATGATGTCCCTCTCTAAGGACCGGTCTCTCGTCACAACATGTCCAAAGTAAGTTAGACGGAGCCTCAGAATCCTTGCCTCCAAGGAGCCACCCAGTTTAACCTTTTCCAGGACAAATCTATTTGTTTTCCTAGCAGTCCATGGTATTCTCAGTACTCTTCTCCAGCACCACAGCTCAAAGGCATCAGTTCTCCTTCTATCCTCCTTGGTCATTGTCCAACTCTCTGATGCATAACAGGTGATTGCGAAGACCATGGCCTGTATCAGACGCACCTTAGTCTCCAGAGAGACACCACTGCTCTTCAGCACTTTGGCTTATAGAAAAGGAAATAAGAAAAACAATACCAATTACTCATTAACAACCTACAATATTCAGGTGACACAACTTGCTTGCTGAAACTGAAGAAGACCTGAAGCTCTTGCTTCAGAAGGTCAAGGACTGAAGTCTGCACTATAGATTGAAACTCAACATGAAGAAGACAAAGATTCTCACCACTGGGCCTACTGGCTTCACCATATTAGATGGAGAAGAGATTGAGGTTGTTAGCAATTATAACTTGCTTGGATCCACGATCAACACTCTTGACACCAGCAGTCAGGAAATCAAAACACAAATTGCATTGGGAAAATTTCTTGTCATGGACCTCTCCAGAGTACTGCAAAGCAATGAGACTAAGGTGCACCTAATCCAGGCCAACGTCTTCTCAATTACTTGTTTGGCTTCAGAGAGTTGGACAATGACTAAGGATGACAGAAGAAGAATAGATGTCTTCAAGTTGTGGTGCTGGAGAAGAGTCTTGAACATATCCCGGACAGCCAAGAAAACAAATTGATCTGTCTTGGAGAGGGTGAAACCAAGTTACATCCTTGAAGGCTAGGTCTTTGAAGCTCCGTTTCACATACTTTGGGCATGTGGTCAGGAGAGATTGGTACTTGGAGAAGGACATCATGCTTGGAAGGGTGAACGGACAGTGCAGGAAAGGGAGACCCCAGATGAGATGGATTGACACAGTAACTGGGTCGATGGAGGTTTGTGTGTCAGAGTTAGTGAGACTGGCTCAGGACAGGGAAGGGTTCAGAGCTGCTATACTTAGGGTCATTAGGCATCACAGGTGACTCTATCAGTAACATTCTATGACAGGTTTGGAAGCAGGAGTGGCATCCCCTTCCTAAACAACATGCCTCTGGAAACTCTGAACTTTGGTCGATGATTGTAGATGGGCTCCAGGCCTTTTTTTCATAAGGTTGCTATAGTTGTGCTATATTCAAAGGCAATCAACATCAACAACAACTACAAGATTAAATACTTAAGAACAAATCTAACTAGGAACACAAACAACCTATGCAAAGAAAATTACAAAACATTACCACAAGGGAAAAAAAAAAGATACCTAGAGAAATGGAATATACCATGCTCATGTATAGTAAGGCTCTATATTGTGAAAATGACAATTTTACCAAAGCAACCTACAAGTTCAGTGTAATCCCAATACAGACACTGATACCATTCTTCAAAGAGATGGAAAAGGCAATTTCCATTTCCATCCAGAAAGTAAAGAGACACTAAATAAGCAAAGCAATACTAAAAAAAGAAAAACAAGGTTATCAGGATCACACTCCTTTATTTCAAAGCCTACTATGCAAACATAGTGATAAAGATAGTATAATATGGTACAGTGACTGATACCTACATCAGTGGAATAGAACCAAGAACCCAGAAATTAACCCTTTTCCCTATGGGAAATTGATTGTTCACAAGGAATGAAATCAATTAAATAGAAAAACGACAGCCTCTTTAGTAAATGGTGCTAGCAGAATTGGACATTCATCCGCAAAAAAGCTGAGGCAAGATACCCACTTCGTATCATATACCCAATTCAAGGAGAATCAGGGATCTAGGAATAAAATTAAAGACTATAAGTTCAGCAGAGAAAAATTATAAACAACTCTAGAAGCCCTAATCTATAATATCAATGTACTTCCAAGCATAATGAAAAACCTACAACAAGTAGAGGATAGACTAAATGAATGAGACCTTCTAAAATTAAAATCCTATGCACCTTAAAAACTTTTCTAACAGGATAAAAAGGAAGCCCTCAGACTGGAAGGAAATATTTGGCAATGGCATATCTGATAAGGGATTTATCTCAACAAGAGAAAGGCAAATAATCCAACTACAAAATTAGCAAAAAATATTAATAGACCTTTATCAAAGAAGAAAGTCAAAGGGCCAACAAACATGAAAAAAATGTTCAAAATCCCTAGTTACTAGAAAGATGCAAAATAAAATAACAATGAGATATCACCTTACCCATCAATAATAGTAAAGTTCAACAGGATAACAACAACAAATGCTGGCAAGGATGTGGAGCAATCAGAACTCTCATACCCTGTTAGTGGGAATGAAACTTAGAACCATTATTCAAGGCAGTCTGGGGCTTTTTCAAAAAGTTAGAAATAGAAACACCATTTGACTCAGCTGTTCCATTATTGGAAATATACCCTAAAGAAACCAGAGCCATAACACAAACAGATAAATGCACACTCATGTTTATTGCAATATTATTCACAATGGTGAATAGATAGAAACAGTACAAATGTCCATTAACAAACTAATGGATAGAAAAACTCTGGCATACTCACAGAACAGAATATTTTGCATCACTGAAAAGCAGTAAACTTGTAAAACACTGCACAACTTGAAAGTGTCTGGAAGACATTATACTGAGCAAAATATCTCAGTTACAAAAGGTCAAACACTACATAAGATCACAACAATAAGATGAACTCAGAAACGGGAGAAGAGGAAAAGAGAGGACAATGAAGACTACACTGGAATGGGCGAGGAGAAGGACTCTCTGAAAGGAATGGATGATTAGAAATGATATGTCTGATGATTAACAATCTAAAATAAGATGTACATCTTGAGGACACATTGATATCTCTAACATGTGTATTAATGAATGAAAATCCAATCTTTCTGTAAACTTTCACTAAAATCACAATTAAAAAAAAACAAACGTTTAGAGCAAAAACTACAGTTTAAACTTACCTTCTTATTTCCACATTTCGTTCCATTGGCCACCATGCCTATTTCTTGAGTGGTATCTTCCGGAATAAATGTTTTACATTTCAGGAAAGTTACTATACCTCCTTTCCATGGCAAATTATCTGATCCACCTTGACAGAACAACTTCCCACACATGGAATCACTGAAGAAAAATTTGAAGTGTGTTTTTTTTAAATATTTAAATTCCAAGATTTAAGATAAAGGTTTACATAAATACAAACAAGCTCAATGATTATCAGTAGTTTTAGTAAGTGGCATGTCTCTCAACTGTCTTTTAAGCCCAATTTCCTTTTTCCTTTTCAGCAAAAGAATCTCTATATCAGCGCTCAGGGTTGCTCAAGGTATACAAACTTTGTGAGTAAACCAGTATAAAAAAGATATTTAAGAAATTCCCGCATTTCCAAAATTTCAGTACATCTAATTCTGAACAATTGCCTGATTTCTGGTCTATGAGAAGGAAGCCTGCTAAGTGTAACATCCTTAATGTGTACTTTTTATACTTAATGTGTAACTTTATACTTTTTTTATTGGAATGTAATAGCTAGAGCTAAGAAGCTATTATAGACCAAGAATGAATGGGAGTCATCTTTCCTATGAGCTGGAAGATACAAGAAGATATAAAGAAGATCGATTCATAACAGCTGAAGTCATTTCAGAAATAATTTTTTTATCTTGTTTCAGCTGTACGGAAGTGACTTGGGGCAGGGTAATTATATGGTATAATTGTCAATTTTCAGCTAAATCTAATACAAAGCTGAGCCTTCTCGGACATGCCAAAGCATGTTTACATGGAGTTACTGAAGGAGCTATTTATTTGTAGGTACAGATGATCACATTTAGCACCCAAACATTACCTGATTACTACCAGAGTGAATAAATTAAAACCAATGAAACTAAGTAATTTCTTCATGCAGCTTCAAGTATGACACATAGCTGACCCTCTAGTGGGTTCTTAGAAGCAGTAAATCACATGGGAGTTGAGTGGCCATCTTTTTCACAAGAAGCAGGAGCAGCTAGCTGGCAGATTTGAAACAAATGGCCTTGGACTGACAGCACAATTCCTTGTCACTAGGCCACCTGCGATCCTTAGATTGAAAACAGTGTTATGCAATTTTTTTCGGTAAGTGACAGAACCATATTCTTCTTATGCATGCAAATGTTAGTAAAAATATGATTCACAATGGGAGAGAGGAACACTTTGAAAAATGAGGCACTCTCTGCCTCTAGTAACAGAAATTATCTACGAGTATTTAAACTGCTAATCAGGGTGCCTGAGTATGTGTCCACAGTGTGTGTGTGTGTGTGTGTGTGTGTGTGTGAAGGAAAGAATTACCCTATTCCCTTTCTCACTCATTATCTCTGGAGCTATATGTTGCCTTTAACATAGAGCTTTCTTCCTGGTTCAGATATTTGATTTTCTCTAGAGACCATAGGATATGATTATTTTTGGGCCTGGATTTCCTCAGAAGTGATAGTACGCCTAAGAATTATATGTTATTTGCATAATAATAATATAACATAATATATAGAATATAGAATATAGAATTAATATATAATATATAATTTGATGCTCAAGAAAAATTCTGGAAACTGATATATTCAACCATGTGTTCTAAGTAATATGTATAAAATTTGGGGTAGGTAAAAATTATTTAATCCATTAAAATTTTATTTATAATATTACAAAATATGAAATAAACATAGATTGATTTAGTATAATATTCTGTTTTATTGTTCCAGGATCTACTCAAATGAATTTTCAGTTGGGGGGGGGGGCTTCCTTTTAATATAATTCTATGGCAAGTTTAAATAAATTGATATAAACATTGCATTGATTTTTCATACTGGAAAACCCATTGACAATATCTAATTAAGCTTCTACTGTGTTATAGCTCATCTCCAATACTCTTGTCATTTAGTAAAGTTGTTGTTGTTAAGTACTGTCCAGTCAACAAAAGCTCAGCAACACTATGAACAGTGGTGAATCCTGCCCTATCCAGTGCAGTCTACATCATCTCTAACACACTAGACTTTGTGTCATCTGACATTCTCACCTTGAAGGATTTGAAGAGAGAGGCGATTTCTTGTCTTTTTATTCCTAGTTCCCAGCCCACAATGTGGCACACAATAGTCAATTAATGAAATTTTTCAAGTGAAACACGTCCAAATTTGCTTTCTCTTTGCATGGAAGAAATTAGAAGTTGTGGCTAGCAGTGTGCTTGTGCCTTATCTGTGTCTGGGAGATTTAAAGAAATGCACTTACTTTGCTTTACAGGGAATGAGTGTGTCATCCACCTTGCGACAATACCCATATTTTGACCCAATTTCATTCCTGCTGTAACATGACTTATCTGCAACCTCAGTTCCTGGGATTGGTTAGTTAAGGGCATAGGTGAAAAGAAAAAGAGATAAGTTCAATGCTACAAAGGACTTGTAAATTATAAAACCAATGTGTAAACTGCTACTTTGACATAATTTTAATTGATCATTAACAAATAAATTTTTGTTGTTTTGTACCATTGAGTCAGAACCAACACAGAGCTGATCCCCTCTATCAGGTTTTCAGAGGCAGTAAATCACAGGAGAAGAGATTGTCCACCTTTCTCCCATGGAGTCTCGTGTGGATAGAGGGTGGGGTTTGGGGAGGTGCGGGGTGGGGGGATTGTGTACCAATGAGGGAGTTTTTCTTTTGCTTTTCAAGGAGAGGAGCAAAAGGGGAGGGGGGAGGGGTGGGAGAAGGGTGCAACAATGAATGAATGGAATCCCAAAATCTCTGTAGATGTTCATTGAAATGAAAAATAAACAACCTAAATTTAAAAAAAAAAAAACAACAAAAAACTATTTGCCTTTTAGTTGACTACACAGCTCCTTATCACTAAGCCACCAGAGAGATAGTTGAGGTTGAGTATTATTTTTAATATTCTGCTATTGGGTGCTTACTATTAAAATATTTGGACAGTTTACTGAAGCATAAAATTCAAAGGGGAGCTCTGGTGGAAAATCCATAGTGAGTTGTTCTGCTAACCCAAAGGCCGTATTTCTTTACTGAATCAAATCCATCAGCACTTCTCAGGGGTAAGAGGGGCAGCATCCTCACTTTATGATTTACAGCCTTCAAAATCATATTGAAGAGTTGCTATGAATTGGAACTCACTCAATGTCAGTGAGTTTGAAAACTTTGAAAAATTAACCTAAAAATTAAGATTTAGCTAAGAGTACTTCATCTCACATGCAGATATTCAAATGTTATAGTAATTGTGTTATTTCATTTCATGTGTAACCTTTCTTAGAGTCCCACCAGTTAGGCAAACTCGGACTTGAAGAACTCCATAAGATTGAGGAGTGGTGTGGTCTTGGGGAAGTGACTTGTCCTCTTTTGGCTGGTTTTGTCTTTTATAAAATGAGGATAATAGAATGACTCCTACTTTGTGCAGGTATTGGAAGGATTAAATAACTTAATATTTGGGAACCACAGAGAATAGTACCTGGTCACTACTAAGCAATCAATAAAACCCTAGGTCTTATTAATATTATTCTCAGTTTACCACAAATTGAGTATCATATTGATTGTGACAGAATGATGAGATATCACACTTCACAGTTCTAAGGCTTCTATCCCTACTAGCACCCTGAAGATGAACAGAAAATTCCTATAAAACTCAAATGAAGTCTTAAACTACAAACAAAACCTAGTCTAAATTGAAAATAAGAAAAACCCTATGAAAATACTTCATTGGCTAAAAAAATAAATAAAAATGTAAAAAAAGTATTTTATAATTATAATTATGACTTGCAAACTCAGACTATTTTAAATACATTTTATATTGACTTATAAGATAGTATGAACTTTATTAATATTTGTTTATTTGTATATCAGTAACTTTTGCTGATTTCTTATTATAATAATAAAACATAAACACTGAAAAAAGTTTATTTCTAAGCCCCAAGTTAAGTAATTGCTACTAATTTTTCGAGTATTATCATTAATATACTTGTTCTTGTACAGTTAACATTTTTCACTTTACAATCTCTTTCAAATTTCCAAGCATTAAATATGCTGCATCTTAGCTGCAAGAATTTCTTTGCCTGACTATAATTTATTGTATTAATCTTTATTCTTAGATTTTAATATGATTTCCAATACTTCATAATACAATATATTGTTAAGTCTGGATAAAGAGGCCAAAGAGAAGAATAAACAATTCTGAATTCAAATGCTGAAGGCCTTTTCTGCTGCTGATAAGAAGAGCAAATGGCCTTGCCTGCCTGGATGATGTAGTAAGTGGATCATAAATCAGAGTGGAATGTCCCTCCCTAAAGACGCTGCTATAAAAACCCTCTCCAATAAATTCACAGTGTGACTTGCCCATTCTGTATTCTCAGAATTAGGAACTTCACCTGGGAGCTCCTCTATTCCCCCCTTGAATAAAGCTGCCTTAAGCTTTCTCTCATTTTCTCTGATTTTTTCCTTAAGTCTGCTAACTTAACATATATTTCAAAAAAATAGAATGTTATATATATAATTATCTGATTGACTATAAAGAAGTTGCTTGTGTCATCAATGATGTTCTGACACAGATCTTTATTTTATTTTTCTTTCATCTCACTTTTAGCATAAATTAAAGCATCAACTACCATTTAGATAGGAGTAACACTCATTCATTAGTTGCAACCAGCAGGTATTTATACATGCAAGAGTTTAGCAATAATCAATGAAGGAGTTCTCTGAAAAAGTAATTGGTTATATGTATTTTGGAGTAAGAGGATTGCACTTTATTATTATTTATAAATTGTGTGATGTACATTTCTTATATCAGTATTATTTATTATGAATGTCTGTAAAAATATTGGCTGAAAACTTTGTAAAGAAAATATTTCTTTTGTCACAGATAATTATTTTTTGTTAACTTTTTCTTTAGGTTGTCTGCTACTTCTGAATTCTCTTTGAATAGATGTGTGAATAATAGAATAGAAAGCTAACTGACTTCAAATATTCCTTGAAACACTTAATATTATTGTATATAGCAAAGTGAAAAACTATAAATTAATAACTTGTTTTTATTTCTTTTCTTATATTTGCACTCAGTTAAAATGACTTTCCTGTTTACTGAGCACTTATCTCTTAATGAACTCCCTATTCATGATAGTTGCCACATTTTCAATATTGAAGATTCCAATTTTTCAAAACAAAAGTATTTGCAGGAATTATTTAATATCTTAAGAAATTATTTTTATTGTTGCTGTTGTTATTTTTATGTGTAACTAGATTTTACAAACATATTGTAATCCAGACTGATCCTCCAGCAGGTTTTCAGAGGACTGTAATTGAATGGGAGTAGATTTCCCCATCATTCTTCCTTGGAGAAACTTGGCCGATTCGAATCACATGCCTTCGGATTGGCAGTCCATCTCTTTACTCACTGAGACACCTATGCTTTGCCAGATAATTTAAAATAAATATGCATCTTTTGTTGAAAAAATAGGGGAATCTTATTTAGTCAAATAAATTCCTTAAGTCTCTCCTTGGAAGCTAGGATTTTGAAGCTCCTCCTCACATACTTTGGTCATGTGGCCAGGAAAAACTAGTTCTTGGAGAAGGATGTCATGCTCGGAAGGGTGAGTGGACAGCAAAGGAGAGGGAGACCCAAGATGAGATGGACTGATAAAGTAACTAGGGCGATGAGGGTTGGCACATCATAATTAGTGAGACTGGCTCAGGCAGGCTTCTACTGTACGGGTCACTATACATAGCAGCAGACTCAATGGTACATAACAACAACATACTATATAGGTTGAATTTTTTTTTTTAACTTAAGCCTCCTGTTTAGAGTCAACAAGACCTCAAGGAGGGCCTTTGTATTTAAAGTTGGTTGTTCTTACATTTTGGAGGAACATTCTTCCTAGTGGACTCTTTTGTCAATATGCTGTATTAAGGTAGCCAGGGGTTCCTGTGAGGCTGAATCTTGTGCCATTGGGGTATCAAATGCCATAACGTTTACCCATGGTGGCTACTGTTTGGTAGAGTTCCCAATTTAAAACAGGTTTGGAAGTAGGAGTAGCATCCGCTTCCTAAACAACATGCCTCTGGAAACTATGAACTTTGATAAATGTCAGTAGTTATAGACAGGCTTCAGACCTTTTGTTCACAGGGTCCCTATGAGTCATGGTCGACTCAAAGGTAATCAACAACACATCAATAAGAGAATCGATCTTAAAAAGCTATGATTTAAAGGATCCTTCCATTCCAATGAATATGTTGACTATTAATTCAATAGACACTTTGAACATTTACTAATATCCTTCCCTGTACCAGGAGGCTCTGGGGACACTAATACAGATAACACAGAAAATGGTGCTTTTACAGACTTGTAGGGGAGACAGATATTAAACAGAGCCAGACAAAGGGAGAAAGTAAATAACTGTTAAAATGTATTGCAGTGATTTAATAACAGGTAATATAGGGCATGCTCATCATTATGGCACAGAACTTCAACTCTAGGCTAAAGATTTTCTTTCCCCAGGTTTTCCACAGACTCGATGTCTTCAAGGAAAAATTTAATTTCTACCAGAAGAACCATCTTTGTTTCCACCACCATTTATTATGTCCTCCACATGAACTATCAGTACAATCCTGAGGCGGCCAGGTTCAAAAATATCTGTGCACTTTTTTATGAACTCATGAAATCAAGCTTTGTTTTGCAAATAATGTCTTAGCCATCTATTGCCTCAAGCAGAGGACTATACTGAAATATTCCTAAAAAGCCTTGCCATTTATTTCCCAAGGGACGTTTTCTCCCTGCATATGTTATGAGTCAGTGTTTAGTTGATACTTTCTCAAATTTTTTCTTAATGTAGACTTTCAGGAATTATGCTTTTTCTGAAACGTAAATGTCTTTTTAAAATAGTTTTTAAAATAATACATTTTTCCCTCCATTATTTTAAAAATTACAGTTTTTTCCCACCATATCAATAAGAATCCGAATATGTGACAGGCAGGAAAGATAATAATAACTGAATAAAAATATACAACAGAAATCATATCCAGAAAGCCCAACTATATTTTTTAAATTTAAAATTTTAATGTTTAAATTATATTTTTAATCATATTATTTCTCATATTCTTTAATCATATTTATATTATTTAGAATAATATAAATCATAAATATATATCTCTATGTGAAATAGGCCAAATGTTAATTGATTTTAGAGTGGGTACAGCAGAGCTCTGTCTATTTTCTCTACTGAAAAAACATAGAGTTGCTGTGATGATGGACATCTGGGCCATAGGTGTGTCAAACATCATAATTGTCTACCTATCATGGCCAGTGTTTGTTGGAGCTCCCAGACTGATTCAGATTTGAAAGCAGGACAAGCATCCACTTCCTAAACTACATGCCTATGGAAAGTCTAAAAATGTGGAGAAATTATGATAGTTATAGAAAGGCTTCAGGCCTTTGTTCATCTTCTGTTTATATGTGTATCCTACCCTCATGTGTACTGACTTTATGGTGGACAAATCATTAAACAAGTTACACTCTTTGAAGAAATATGTGGTGTCAGAAATAGAAGGAGATTGAAGAAGCAGTTTTGAGAGATTTTTTGGGTGGTGAGAGCCTATGAGAATGCATGATTACAGAGGAATTTGGAATGATTGAGCTCACAGAGTTTGAACCATGCTCTGGTTCTTAAGTTCGGTAGGGCCCTAGAGCCACAGGCCCTCAGGCCTGTTTTAATTGTTTTTGGCCAAACATTCTTCTAGGTCGTATAGCCCTGGTCTGTCCACTTGCTGTACAGAGGTAACTCATGGTTTCTGTGAAGCTGAACACTGTAACACTGATGTATAAAATGCAATAATGGTTACCCATGGTGGACAGTGTTTGGTGGAGCTCCCCAATTAAAACAAGCTTGGAAGGAGGAGTGACATCCACTTCCATAAATAGCTTGCCTCTGGAAACCTATGAACCTGGTGAAAGGATGAAAGCTATACAAGTCTTCAGGTCTTTCGTTCATAGGGTCGCTATGAATCACCTATGACTCAATAGTAACAACAACAATAATGTGAAATATTAAGATATTTCCAAAATTATGTTTTTATTAAATTTCTATTAATTTGTTTTATGTTAGAATTTGGCTTCAAAAATTGTTATTTGGGGTAAAATAAGAACCCTAGTTTTTGTTTCTAGATTCCTCTTTTCCCCCTCCCTTTCCCCTCCCCTTGCTCCCTGCCTATCTCCCAGCATTCCAGCTCCTTCCCAGACCCCTCCCTTTCCACTTCCACAGACATCCATGAGTTTATCAGTGAATGATTTTGGTTAGATTGCCCATATTTATCCCCCAACGCAGCTGGCAGATTTTAATCAAATGTTTTTGGGTCAGCAGCCCAACTCCTCACCATCAGGTCACCAAAGTTACACACACACACACACACACACACACACACACACACAGAGGCAAGAAGTTGGCTCTGACTCTCGACTCTCCATCAGGTTTCTGAGGCGATCATTCTTAACAGGAACGTATTTTCCATCTTTCTTCCATTGAGAGGCTGGTGGATTCAAGTTGCTGACTTTTCAGTTATCTGCCTGATACGTTATATACCGTGCCACCAGGACTTCTTTATAAAACTCAGTCCAAATTCAAACTCATTGCTGTAGAATCAGAACTGACTCATAACTGACTCTCCCTCACGTTCCCAAGGCTATAAGTTAGACAAGAAAAGATTGCCCATCTTTCATCCAAGGAGCCACTAGTGGATTCAAGCTGCGAAAGAGACCTTGGTCCGTGGGTTAGCAGAGCAACTTCCAACGGACTAAGCTAGCAACACTCCCTAAATGCTCTATATTCCATGTTGTTGTTGTGTACAGTAGAGTCAGAACCTACCCATAGCTGAACCTCAGGCGAGTTTTCAGAGGCAGTTAATCACACGGGAGGAGATTACCCATCCTTCTCCCTCAAAGCTGGTGATCTCAAACTGCATGTCTTTGGGATTGCAATGCAGCTTCTTGCCACTAGGCTACCAGAGCTCCCTCTATGTTCCATAGTGCCCCAAATAGAAACTGGTGGTACAATGATTACAGAATTTTGTTGCCAACCTAAAGGTAGATGACTTGAATACAGCAGCTGTTCCTTCCTTATCAGGAGAAAAGACTTGAGTAGCTCTGCTCTTGTGAAGACTGCAGCTTAACAACCCCTATAGGACAATTCTATTCTGGTCTATAGGGTCAAAATGACTCGGAATAGACAACACACAGCAACCACACATCCTCCAAATTATTCATGTCACACACTTAAAGTAAAAAATAAATAACTGTTATCAATCTGAAATTTAAATTCAACTATATTTTTATTTATTAAATCTGTCAACCTTAAAACTAACTTTAAATCTTAACGTGGATTTATGTATGACTTTGAGCAGTGACATAGTTTTTTAAGAAGAACGAGATTATGATTATGATTAAACAGTGTCAGTTGGAATGATAACAGGTTTGTCTTGTGGTGGGTCATGGGAGGAGGCAGGAATGCCAGCCACACTGGAGTTTGTGCTCCTACCTGGTCCCCACATCCTAGTACACTGCTCCTGCAGTGTGGGGCATGTTCCCATCAAGCAGTAGCCTCTTCCATTTTGGCAAGGGAAGCCATTGACTCGGAATCTATCAGCAGGGCAATTGTTAGATTTACCATCACACATTTCAGGCAGGTCACATTCATCTTTTGCTGGTCTGCAGACAGTGCCAGCTGCTTTAAGCTGTAGGGGGAAAAGTAGTTGGAACAGAAGTTTTCCACATAGTTTCCCCTAATATCTACATTTAAAGAGTTAAAAGGGGAGTCGGGGGCGGGGGGAATCAATTGGCCTATCCAGGGGTGTGTGTGTGTGTGTGTGTGTGGTATTTAGAGACATTTTATTCCAGTTTACATTTATACTGTGTAAGTTACGCTACCTACTAAAATATACTTCTATTAATTTTGGCCAAGACAGTTGGGTGGTACAAACAATTTGCTTTCAGTTACTAAGGAAAAGGTTGGATCTTAGAACCTACTTAGCAGCCCTACGGAAGAAAGCCTTGGTGATCTGAAAGGTCCAGCCAGAAGAACCCTGTGGAGTTCATTTATGAACTCACAGGACATGGGCTCACTATGTGTCAGAAACAACTACTGGAAACAGTGAGGGGTTTTGTTTGTTTGTTCCACTAGTTTTGTGTTTTGTTTTTTTTTTTCTATGACTATTCAGTTTGGACAATCTTTAAAGACTCAATTTTCAAAAATTTTTAGTCCAAACAAGAAAGAAATATAAATTGAAAGAAAAAGTAAAACCAACCAACACCTAAAGAAGGATGTTATTTCTCTAATATTTAAATGCTGCTTTGTCAGGAATTACAAGTAAAGTTAAATCTTCAAGGAATTGTGGGTGAAGCGAATCTTCTGTACTCAGATAAGCATGTAAATCCAGGTCAGTGTACTCAGACATTTTCCCAGGCATCAAGTTTCCTAATCCTTCATTCCTTTTATTGTATTTTCAAGTATTTCTTGTCGACCCACATCTTTCTATTGAATGAGGTAGAAATAATTAAAAAATTCATTTGGTATATTAATTTAATTTACTACTAATCTTGATCTTATTTCCTTGGCTAAACTGTATTACAAATGGTGCTATTTATGCAAATTTGATAAAGTTCATATGTATACGGGAAGCATGCTTCTATCTGACTGAAGTGAGGAGGAATGCATAAAACATGTTCTAATATCTTCACACCAAAATTTCAAACGACACAGAGAATCAACTTTAATCCTCACTAATTCAGTCAGACTACCTTTTTTCCTGGTCACACAAACCTTGCTTATAATTAACGTTTTGTTGTTTGGTGTTTTTTTTTTTTCTTTTCCTTCTTGTACACTCATTTGGAAATATTTTTCATTTGGCTATTTACATGTCTGCTCATATTCTTTCCAGGCAAGTTGAAAGTTTTATTTTTTCCTTGCATATTCTTCAATGCAAATTCTGCAATGGTAATTGCTATTTCTATTTTTTATGTGTGGTAGAGGAAAGACTTCTGAATATGGATTTTACTTGTGGCCTCACCACCAACTAGGTAATTGACTAAATAGCCCTGAAAATCTACTAGTTCACAAAATTATTGTAAAAATTAATTGAGAATGTATGAATATGTTTGTTGTGAGGTACCAACAAGGTTATTACAAATCACAGCATCCCAATGAATAAGAGATCTGAACTTTCCTATCCTGTACCAGCAGCACTCGCTCCACCATATCCAAGTCCATTGTTGCGGTCACTGGGTCCGTTCATCATGTTGACAGTCTTGATCTCTTTCTCTGAACTTCTACCTTTCCCAGAAGGATGGTTTTTTGTTGTGGTTTGTTTTTTTTTGTTTTTTTTTTTTTTTTTAGAACTGGCCCTTTCTGATAGTGTGCCCAAAGTTTGTGAGACAGAATTTCTCCAATTTTGCTTGTTGCACTGCCTCCAAGATAGACTTGTTTGTTATTTTGACAGACCATGGGACATCCAATACTCTTTGTCCACACCACAAATGGAATATATCTTTACAATATTTGCTGAACATCTAATCACACTTTCCATTTTCATATGTATATATTATTGTACTAGCAAGAAAGTAAGTTCTTTGAGCTCAGAGACTAATTTTTTCCTGTCTCCCATAATCTCTAGAAAGCGACACTTCATAAACACTTCTTAATACTACTTAAATGCCCAAATTTTCCTGCTTTTGATCTCCTTTATTTCTTTCCAATTCCATATATTATACATTAAATATATAATTCTAAATATATGTTATCTTCGATATACATAATTTTAAATAAATATTATCTCAAATATATATGTATGTGTGTATAAATATATATATCTTAAAATATTTCATCCTGCATTTACTGAGAATCTAAACACATTCTGTTCTAGATAAAGAAGAATTTGACATAAACAAATGGGCATAATATGATAGAATTACAGGTAAGAACAGAAAGTAAAATGGTAATTATATTTCGAAAGGAAAGGACTAAAAGCTCCACAGAGAAAGTGACACAGAATTATGCTCATTCTATCTACGTCTGATGTCTAGGAATTTCATCCTAAAGTCCTTTTAATAGCTTACAACAGTAAACTCACAACAGTAAAGTCACAACTTACAACAGTAGACTCACACTATTAAATACAAAAGCTCTTCTACCCAATACACCATTAAAGGCATATATAAACTATAGATAGAAGATAAATGACATCAGAGGAAAGAACAAAGAAGCATTTAGGAGCAATTAAAATTGACTTCTGGAGTTTGTCAGATTTAAGGTCTTCCATTTTCTGCTCAGGGTTTCCATTTTCTCAAAATAGCAATGAAATAAATAATACCAACCTCAAGAGGTGTTAGAGGATTATCTACATCATGTACTTAAAACACTCAGGGAGGGCTTGATAGGAGGAATTGAGTGGGAGGAATTACTTGATAAAACAAAAAGTACTGATTTAATTATTTAAATTGATATAGTCTATGAGATAATAAAGAAAAAAGAAAAATTATTAAAATAGTTTAAAGGAATATTCTTACGTGGCATTTGTCACAGCATTCTCCTAATGCACACTGAAACTTCGTTTTGATTTTACATGTTTTAGCATCACAGCAAATGTTAGTACATTCCTAAGAAATATAAAAAAAAACCCGAATGCCCAATTACTTTTTTTTTGTCAGCACAGTACATAACATAATTTGTTCTTTACACAAATTTTACCTTGATACCGTCTGAAAATGTTTAATAGCTCTATCAGTGCAATAGGTGGCTCACTATTAATCTGATTCCTACTAACATCTTTCCCCGCCCCCTTTTTAGCATACATACCTTTCCCTCAGTCATACACAGAAATAGTGAAAGTCTCTTATTGTTTTCAGTAAAATAAAGATATTTTGCTTGATTAATTCTTTTATATATTCATTTAAATAATAACAAAGCATAAGTAATTAAATTAATGAATTATACATTTACATCTCTAGAGCAAGTGCTGAAAATCTGGAGACACAGTTCTTCATATATCTTTGATTGATTGATTAATTAGTATTTAAAGCAGAGTAGAGTCTCTTTTCTTCGTTTGGCAGAAATCAGCTACTTGCAAAAGGTACAGATCCTTATCTCAAAGACTACCTTTCAGTTTCCTTATGTCCATAGAGGGGTGTTACACTGAGATTTACAACTTTTAAAGTTTAAAATTCTTACCATTATTTCAAATATAGACAGCATCTGGGAAAAAGTATTCCTTTTCATAGAGTGAATAGATTTTGAAATTGCACTTCTCCCACCCCCAACAATTGATGAGCCAAACCCCTGAGATGCTGGTAGATTCTTCATGTCAAATGTTAACAAGTTGAGATCAAAGTCTCATTCAGAAACTCAAGTTCTGTGTGCTTATAGATCTGTTGGCAAGAACACCTGAGTGCAGAAGCATAAGAGACATAGGAGATTGCCTGATGGCATAGTGTGTTAGACTGCTAGCCAAAAGTTTAGCAGTTCAAATCCACCAGACTGTATTTACTCTTATGTAAATTTGGTCAAATAATGTAATGTACTGAGCACTATCACAGCATATTACCTAAATTAACTCCTCACTAAGTGTCAAGCCAAACAGAAATGTGAAATATATTCAACATCAAAGGGAATTAACAAAGCACAAGTTGGTAAATGTTACTTAAAACAAATGATATAGGGAAGGCACTCGGAGAAGGAAGTTTACAAAGCCTGTCAAGCAATTTAAAGCTTCTAATTAAAAGGTCAGAGGGTCAAACCCACCAGCTGCATGGAATAAGAATGATCTGGCAGTTCCCTTCCTTAAAGAGTTATAACCCTGGAAACCCTGTGTGACAGCTTTATTCTGTCTTAAGAGCTCTGGTGACCTCATGGCAAAGAGTTTTACTTTCAACTCAGAGTCAAGTGGTTCAAATCCACCAGCCACTTCATGGTAGAAAGATGGGCAATCTCCTTCCATGCAAATTATGTTGTTGTTGTTGTTGTTAAGTGTCTTTGAGTCGCAGGTGGCTCATAGTGACCCTATGAAGGAGAGTCCTCGACGCTTGGGTGCCTTTCATTCTCTCTCCAGGTTCATAGGATTTCCAGAGGCAAGCTAATATGGAAGTGGATGCCACTCCTCCTTCCAAATGCAAATTAGAACTTCTGAAAATCTACTGGAAAGTTAGCCATGTGTTGGTTCCGGCTTGAGGACAATGTGTTGAGTTTAGTTGATAAGGTCACTATAGATTCACTCTATGTCACAGTTGATTGGACAACAACCAGTTTGATTTTTATATTAAGCAACATGAGAACAGATATCAGATATTGTGGATCACAGTTCTACCTTGACACAGTGAAAATGCTAGTTGTAATGAATTTCACAGAATTAATAGGCTGGTAGTTTATTGGTTGATTTATTAGTTGCTTATTAAGTAATAAATTATTTGCTGTTAGAAGGCCTGACACAAAAATTTCCAAGTAAGCAAAACTCAAATTGCAAGATACTCTAGTTGTGTTTGGTTTTTTTATTTTGTTTTGTTTTTTTCTTAACAGACTCCTTATCTTCTTGACAAATACTAGGTCCTTCTGTAAAGATTTTTATAATACCTCAGGAGTCCCACAATCACAGTCTTCTCCTATTTCTACCAACTGGTTTCCACATATTGGAGTTGAGATGATATCTGTAGGCAGTGGAGCATTAGAGAGGCAATTTGATAATCTATCTTCAAAGAACTTGTCATAGCTGACCCGGCTGCAGGAACTAAAATCTGTGGGTATATAGAAGCTGTGAAGATAAGGGAGGAAAAGGAATAAAGTCATGCCTACAATGCATAGCTGTTGCTGTTGTTGTGTACCGTAGAGTCGGATCCAACCCATAGTTGACCCTCCCGTGGGTTTTCAGAGGCAGTTAATTGCAAAGGAGCAGATTACTTATCCTTCTCCTATACATAGCTAGAGCAATATTTTATGTAGAGCACACAATTACACAAAACTAACCAGAAAAACCAAACCAAATCTAGTGACCAAGCATTAAATCATCAACTCATTTTTCACCTGGTTTAACTTGGTTAAATCTAAGCTATTTCAACTTAATGTACAAATATTATTCTCTCAAAATTTGAGATTTAAACTGTCACATAGGTCTTGCTTTTTTAAAAAAACAAACATGTCAGACATATAGTTTCAGGTCATTTAGATGATAAAGTTCTAAAAATAGTTATATAATATTTACTTTTATATTTAAGATTTCACTTTTCCTCAGAACAATTCCTTTTGTCAGAATATCTTCATTCCACAGATAAAGACGATGTTTCAAAATTCAGTAAAATCTGGGAGAAATAACAACCTATTTCGCTGATATGCATCCATGACCTACTATATGGAGAGGCATAATAGAATAATCCTAGCTGAGGATGACTAGGGAAGCTGGATAGAAAAGAAAAAAATTAATACTTAAAAGAATTGTGAGGTTTTGGAAGATAGGATTCCTTGACAAGTTTGCCTAAAACAAGGCAAGAGCATTTAACTCTTTACATACATTTTTCCTCTCTTTTTGTAGGAAGTTTTACTCTTTTAACAAGATTCTTCTCCCAGGATCTTCTCCCTACCACCACCCACTCTGAAGGAAAACTTGATAAATCTGATGATTTTCTAAAACCAGTTCTTGGGTATTCTATAATTTCAAACATGGACATGATGCTAAAGATGACATAAATAGTAATACAGTCCAGACTGGAGCCAAGCCAGGGAAAAGCAGCATGGTCCCAGAAAGTCTCACCTCAGTGCTTTGTCCATCACACATATTGTAGAAGGGCACTTACACACGTAGGAGTCATGAAACATTCCAAAGTTATGACCCATTTCATGGGCCATTGTCCCTGCAACTCTAAGCAGGTTGTCACTGTGATCCTAAGGATGAGAATAAATGAACAGATTATATCTTTTGCAAACTAAATTATTATTCATAGTAAATTTTCCATAATTCACAATAAGTTTTTCATAATTAAATATTTTTCTCTCAATAATTAAAGTAGAAATACCACCTTTTACTTACAGTCTGAATTTTACTCTGGCCAATGGGTCACTATGATAAGGGGATTTGTCTGAATTCTTCCCTTGAAAAATATGATAGACTTAACTCAATAAAATAACAGTGGTGCCCCCCATTCTCTCCTCTTTCTTCAACTTCGAACATTTATACATATTTGGACCAGTTATCCTCCTATTTTCACAGCAGTTGTTTTATACAGTATTTGTCCCATGTGACTAAGCTATTTAACTCAATATAATTCCAAGATTATATATGTTTATCTGGTCTGTGCATTGCTGTACAGAGGTAACTTGTGGTTGCTGTGATGCTGAACACTGTGACAGTGATGTGCCAAACGTGATAATGGGTACCCATGGTGGACAGTGTTGACTGGAGCTTCCCGAGTAAAACAAGCCTGGAAATAGGAGCGGCATCTACTTCCGAAATGGCTTGCCTCCGGAAACTCTATGTACGAACAATGCTCAGGCCTTTCATTCATAGGGTCACTATGAGTCATCTAGGACTCGACGGCACCTAACAACAACTTATATGTTTATACAGTATTTTATGAAATAATTTTCCTTAGTGTTGCATGATATTCCATTGCATGAATGTACCCCTCTTTCTCACTCCACTTATTTGTTGATGGGCATTTGAGCTATTTCCATTTTCTTGCTATTGTGAATAACAGTGCCAGGAATATAGGTGTACATATCTCTTTTCATGTCTCAGGTCTTAATTCCTTGAGATACACTCCTAGAAGTGGAATAATTGGGCCATATGGGATTTTTATGTTAAGCATTTTAAGGAAATACGAAACCGTCTTTCATAGTGGTTGCATCATTTTACAATCCTCTCAATCCTCAACAGTTCAAAAGCGTTCCAATCTTTCTGTATCCTTTCCAACATTTATTCTTTTCTGTCCTGTTAAACTTTTTACTGCTACTGGGGTAAAAAAGGCATTTTTTTGCTGTTTTGACTTCCATCCCTCTAATTGCTAGTGATTTTGAACATTTATCTATATGTTTGTTAGCCATCTGAATGTCTTTCTTTGTGAAGAATCTTTTTATGTCTTTTGCCCATTTTGTGATTGGATTATCAGTCTTTTTTCTTAATGTTACCCCGTAGTAGTCTGTAAATTTTAGTTATAAGACCATTGTTAGAAATGTGTGTGTGTGTATATACACACACACACACAATTGTACGCAAATTAATTAAAAAATGAGGAGGAGAAAGAGATATATGATATAAATGGATAGACAAATATTGGATAGAATAGGTTTAGAAAGTGTGTAATTCTGCCTTTGGCTAGTACTTGATTGGAAGTATCAAAAAGGAAGATTTTCCCTGGAGATAAACTTGTTAAAAGAGAATTTGTTAGTGGGTGTTGACATATAGTCTAGGAGAAAAATTAATTATCAGTACTATGAGAAGATTTTCATTTGAAGGAATTTCTAGACCCACCTTGGACTTTTGATTGAAGAGGTTAATGGGGGCGGGGGGGGAGGTAAACAGAAAGAGAGAAAAAGAAAAAGAGAGAGAGAGACTTTGACCTTTTAAAACTGGAACAAACAAACTGCTTGACTTCTGAGGAAGGGTAAAGTTGGTGCTTATCATAGTCCACTTCCAGGACTTGAAGTTAAAGGAAACCGATGAGTATGCTCACTTGTAGCAATGACCTCAATCTACTGTAATGGAAGTAGGAGGCATGCAGCAATGAAGAGACAAGCTGAGCTTGGACATGTTTCTTCATAACTGTTCACCTGGCATTCACAGATGTATGAATAGGAGAAAAAGAGTAGCTGGCTTGAGGATTAAGAGGCAATGAGGACTTCTGGCTTATTGATTTGGTCCCATGTTGAGGCTAAGGCTAAGGGAAGGGATCACACTGTCTGGAATGCAGAGAGAAGTGTTCCAGGCGTCCTGAATTTTCAGCTAATACTCATTTGAACCTAGCCAAGGATGGCTGGAATGAGTTAACCAGAGTCCAATTCGATGAAGAAAAGATGATCCAGTCTGAGAGATAGTTTTGAATGCTGCAAACTGATCGTTTGCTCTGGACTGGACTTGGCTTGTAGAGGCGTTGTTCAAAGTTTCCAAATGGAATAGGAAATTTTTTCAGTAAAAGGGAAATGTTTGTTTCCCCAATGTAATGGTTTGATAGGCATAGGCAAATTAGAAATTGGCTATCTAAAAAGAGAATGTTAAGGTATGAAGTATGCAGTTGTCTTACATACTTTCACAAATGTAGTTATTAGCAAGATGATTGCAAAGAGAAAGTTAATTCTTCAAATATGAAAGTAAATGTCTAGAAAAACCAAGGTTTGGTCTGTGTTGTGAGAGGTTCATTGTTCAAAATGGTTTTTCTAGTCATTGAATTAGATTTTGTAACATAGATGTGTGGGGATAAGTGAATGGGGTGTGTTGCTCTATTCAAGGGGATTGACTAGCCTTGCCATTAATTTGAATGAGTTCGACAGCACAAATTGAGGATATCAGCAAAAAAATAATCAGATAATGCAGAGTGTGAGTTCTTCAGGGCCAAAGATTCCTCTGCGAGTCAGACCAAGGCTTACATGGTTCGAATCCACCAGCTGCTCCACAGTAGAAAGGTGGACAATCTACTACTGTGGAATTTACTGCCTCTGAAAACCTACTAAAGGGTCAGCTATGGTTCAGTTCTGGTTCAACAGCACACACCAACAATAAGAGCTCTATAATTTTAGCTGAAAGCCATGAGGGTAAAGGTTGACATTCCCATGAGCACATTTGGAAGCTGTCATAACTAAGCCGCTGTATTCTGCTGTTAACCTTACATATAGCATTTTGACTTCACTAATAAACTTATAGGAAGCTCTCATGGCCTAGTTTCAAGAAGCTGTGCTGAAATCCTGAAGGGATATGGTTCTAGGCCACTAGCTGTTCCGTGGGAGAAGGATGGGCAATCTCCCCTAGTGTGACTAACTGCCTCTGAACCACCCCCTGGAGGATCATAAATGGGTTGGTTCTGACTCAGTGGTAAACAACAACAATAAAGTTATATTCAAGTTGAAATTGAGGTTGAAGAAAATCAAAACTAGTCTATGAGAACCGAAATATGTTCTTGAATCTATCCCATCTTAATCTCAAAAGCATCTTATAAATAAGTTTGAAGCACTGAACACCAGTGATCAAAGACCAGGTGAGTTGTGGGAGGATATAAAAGATATCATCTATAAAGAGAGCAAAGGTTTGTTACAAAGACAGAAGTTGTTGCTGTTGTTGTTATGTGCTGTCAAGTCGCTTACGACTCATAGTGACCTTACATATAACAGCTCTAAAGCCTGCTCTATCCTATGCCAATCTTATTGTCTCTGACACACCTAACCCCATTACCCCAGTCACTGAATCAATCCATCTCATCTAGGGTCTTCCTCTCCTCCTCTGTTCCTCCACCCTTCCAGACATGACTTCCCTTTCCAAGGACTGGTCCATCCTTGAGTATGTCAGATGAAGCTTCAGAATCCTTGCCTCAAAAGAGTAGCCTGGTTTAACCCTCTCCAGGATGAACCTGTTTGTTTACTCTTCTCCAACACCGCAGCTCAAATGTATCAAGTCTCCTTCTACCAACCTTATGTGATAGGGATATCAGTCTCTCTGATTCATAGCAAGTGATTTCAAAGACCAGATGAGTTACGGCAGGTTATCAAGAATATAATCCAGAAAGAGTGCAAAAGGTCAGTCAGTACAAAGACAGAGGAGGAAGAAAAGACCAAAATGGATGTCAGAAGAAACTGAACATTGCACTAGAGCACCTAGAAGCCAAAGCAGAGAGACAAAATCAAGATATTAATCAGCTGAACTGAAGATTTTAAAGGACAGCATGGAAGACAAAGCAAAGTATTATAATGAAATGTGCAAAGAGCTGGAGTCAGAAAATCAAAGGAGTGGAACTCGCTCAGCATTTCTTAAGCTCGAGGAACTGAAAACCAAACTCAAGCCTTGAGTTACTTAAGGATGTTTTGGGCAGAATATTAAATTATCCAGGAAGTATTAAAAGAAGATGGAAAGAGTATGCAGTGCCATTGTACCAAAAGGAATTTGCAGACACAGAAGAATTTTATGAAACAACTTATGAGCAAGAGCCTGTGATGATGAAGGAAGAAGTTAAAGCTGTTCTGAAAGAATTGGCAAAAAACCAAGGAATTGATGGTATACCAATTGAAATACTTCAAAAAACAGATGTTGCCCTAGATGTACTAAAAACAGAAGAGAAAGAAAAAAAAATTAAAATCGATATCACAAGATGTGGATTGCCCCGCATAGTGATAGCCAGGTCACAGCTGAGATCAGAGTCCAGGCAGGACTGAGCAAACTCTGCAAGTAGAGAATTCAGTCCAATGCCCTGGAGGAGATACTGGATACCCTCTGCAAACAGAGGGTTCCTCCCAGCCTTCCACTGGAGGGGATGCCATGTCTGAACTTTGATCTTAAAGATTAAGCTTACACATTGATATGATGGCAACATTTAAGTATAAGTAAAATATAGTCTTCAGAGTTTAAATTTTTAGCTGGATTGACATAAAAACAATAGGGAGACAAAGAAAGGGGCCTTTTCACAGTGCTAAGCTGTGAGAGGACCTCTGCCTCAGCCTTCCTCTTTTCCGGAATTCATTTCCTCATGTCCTTGCTTCCTTCTACGTCTGATTTACAACAAGAAGAGATTCTGAAAATTGGGCTAGAAGGTAAGAAGCCAAAACAAAAGGAAAATATGCCAAAGTAAAAAAGCTAAGCAGAAGATTTCAAAGGACAGCTGGAGAAGATAAAGCAAAATGTTATAATGGAATATGCAGAAAGATGGAATGAGAGAATATTAAAGGGAAGAAGTCATTCTGCATTTCTCAACCTAAAAGGACTAAAAAACAAACCTCAAGTCACAATATTGGAAGAGGAAAGATATGGCCCAGGAAGCATCAAAAGAAGATGGAGGAAAGGCAAAGAGTAATCGTGCCAAAAAGGACTGACTGACACTGAAAAATTTCAGGAAATACCATATGAACAAAGGCTAATGTCAGTGAATAAGGAAGGTGAAGCTGCATTGAAGGCACTGACAAAAAATAAGGCCCCAGTAATTAATGGGATACCAATTGACTTGTTTCAATGAACAGATGCAGCCCTGGATACACTCAGTAGTTTATGCCAGGAAATTTGGAGGACAACTGTCTTACCAATGGATTGGAAGAGATCCATATTTTCTTCCATTCCCAAGAAAGGTGATTTAACGGAATGTAGAAATTGTGAAACAATATAATTAGCATTGCATGCAAGCAAAATACTGCTGAAGATCATTCAAAATGGCTACAACCGTACACAGAGAAGGATTTGCCAGAAGTTTATGCAAGATTTAGAGGAGGCTGTGGACACAGGAGAAATCATTGCTAATGTCAGATGGATCCGGATGAAAGTTAAGAATACCAGAAGAATGTATATTTATGCTTTATTGACTATGCAACGTCATTTGATTATGTGAATCATAACAATTTATGGCTAACATTGAGAAGAATGGGAATCCCAGAGCACTTAATTGTGCTCATGTGAGACCTATACCTAGACGAAGATGCTGTTATGTGCACAGAGCAAGGGAATACTACATGGATTAAAATTAAGAAGGGAGTGTGTCAGAGCTGTAGTCTCTATCCATACTTATTCAACCTGCGTGCTGAGAAAGTTATTTGAGAGGCTGGATCCTGAAGAAGAATGTGGCATCAAGATTGAAGGAAGATTCATCAATAACCAGTGTTATGAAAATGACAAAATCTTGCTTGCTGAAAGTGAAGAGAACTCGAAGCACTTGTCACAGAAGGTCAAAGAATACAGCATTCAGTATGGATTGCATCTCAATGTCAAGAACAAGATTGTTATACCACTAAACCATTATGATAAATGGAGAAAAGAACTTCACTTTACTTGGATCCACATTCAACACTCTTGGTACCAGCAGTCAGGAAACCAGGAGACATTTTACACTGGGAAAGTGTGCAGTTAGGGACTTCTTCAAATTATTAATTTAACTCATGGACTGCTAAAAAGAACAAACAAATATGTCTAGGAGAAGGTGCAGCCAGAGTGCTCTTTGGAGGAAAAGATGATAAAGATTTTTTAACATGTTTATCTGAGAGGTTATTCCTTGGAGAAGGACATAATACTAGAAAGGTAAGAGGGTTGGCAAAGAAGAGGAAGTCCTTCAGCCAGGTGGAGTGACATAGTGACTGTTACAATGGGGTCTAGTGTGTCAGGAAGTGTGAGGTTGGGACAGGATATGATAGGGTCCAGATCTGTTGTTCATAGCATTGTTACAGCTCATACTCCATTTGACAACAACTAACAATAACAACAATAAACAACATCATAATCATTTTTTAAAGATTCTGCTGAAAATTATCCAAAAACGATTGGAATAATATGTCAACAGAGAATGATGTGCAGGCTGGATTTAGAAGAGGTCATAATACTACGGATATTATAGCTAGTGTTAGATGGATCTTGGCAGAAAGCAGAGAATACCAGAAGAATGTCTATCTCTGCTTCATTGACTATGCAAAGGCTTTTGACTGTGTGAATCACGTCAAGCTATGGCTGTCTCTGAGAAGAATGGGAATCTCAGAATATTTGATTGTGCTAATGTGAAACCTATACTTGGACCAAGAGGCAGTCATCAGAACAGAGCAAGGAGACACTACATGGTTCAAAATAAAGAAGGGGGTCCATCAGGAATGTATTTTGTCTCCATACCTTTTCAACCTGTATGCAGAACAGATCGTGTGAGACTCTGGGCTGTATGAGGAGGAATGTGGCATCAGGATTGGTGGAAGTGTCATCAACAACCCGTGTTATGCAAATGACACAACCCTGCTTCCTGAAACTGAGGAAGACCTGAAGCACTTGCTGCAGAATGTTAAGGAATGCAACCTTCAGTAAGGATTGATGTTCAATATCAAGAAAACAAAGATTCTCACCACTGGGCCATTGACAGCAACAGTATGGATGGTGAAGAGATTCAGAGAGTTAACAGTTTTGGGAAAGACAGCTAGCTGTGAGGAACCTCTCAAGAGTACTGAAGAGCAACGTCATCAGGCTATAGGCTAAGGTGCACCTGATCCAGGCTATTGTCTTCGCAATTACAGCCATGAATTGGAGAGTTGGAAAGTGAATAGGGATGACAGAAAGAAAATTCATGCCTTTGAGCTGTGGTGCTGTAGAAGAGTGCTGAATATACCACGGACTGCTAGGAGAACAAACAGGTTTGTCTTGGTGAGGGTGAAGCCAGGCTGCTCCTTGGAGTCAAGGATTCTGAAGCTTTGTCTGACATACTTAGGGCATGTTGCAAGGGGTGACTGGTCCTTGGAGAGGGACATCATGTTTCGGAGAGTGGAGGGATGATGCGGGAGAGTAAGACCCTAGATGAGATGTATTGATTCTGCGATTGGGATGGGTTTAGGGCTCTTGCACATAGGGTAGCTATGAGATGTAAGTGACTCGATGGCACATAATAACAACAACAACATACAAATATTTAACAGTAAAAATATGGCAATGGCTATTAACAAATAATTTTAGATCCTATTACTCAAACAAGGTGGCTTAGTGGTAAGTAGTTGTGCTGCCAACACAAAGATACATGTTTTGAATCCACTACTTGCTTTGCGGGAGGAAGATGGGCAATCAATTCCTGGGCCATCTACAGATTACAACGTACTGTGGAGCCAGCTATGAAATGGTATGACATCAGAACATTAGCCAAACAAGGAAGTTCTGGTGGCCTAATGAGAAAGAAGGGAGTTGCACTGCTAAACGAAGACGGTGCCTCTTTGGTGTTTGAATCTACAATGAGCTCTCAGTGAAAAAGTAATCTCCTCCCATACAGTTTGTTGTAGTTAGTATGTACCAGTGAGTTTGAAATTACCCATAGCAGACTCTCCAGCAGGTTTTCAGAGGCAGTTAATTGCAAAGGAGGAGACTTCCTCTTTCTCCTGCAGAGGAGCTGGTGGATTTGAGTTTCCTCTTGGAATTGGCAGCACAGCTCCTTACAACTAAGCCATAAGAGCTCAGCTGTGGGTTGGTTCTGACTATATTGGCAACGAGGGTGAGTGAAACAAATTAATGGCATGCAATTAATCAAGAAGTATTGAAAAGTAAACCAATTGTTTCCTGTATGTATTTATGACAGAGACCAGAAAAGAGGCCAGAATAGGCTTTCCTTGGTGATGCAAACCTGAATAAGGAAATCAGCAGATGATGAGGAAAAAGCATAAAATCATATCTAGAATTTTATCCCCTAAGAGACAAATTTTTTTTGCTTTTTTTTATTTAATTTAGTTTGTTAATTTTTCATTTCAAT
>NW_006399788.1:9659273-9661976 GCF_000299155.1 Elephantulus edwardii | reverse complement strand
GTACTCCTACGATATAAATAATGCCCTAAAATATAATACTACAAGCAACTGATGGAGCAATGTTAGGCAATCTAGGGCACTTTATGCCTTCATGATAACAAAGACCAAGTTTTTTCCCTCGCAGAAGAGTGAGGCAGACAATACACTTAAACCCAGTATTTTATACAAATTCCAATAATATCTTTCACTATGAGACATACACAAAGCTCTCACAAAACTCTCACTAAACATAGAAAGCAAATTTTTGCTACTACTCAATAGATAGGCAGAATCATTAAGAAAGTCTTAATCCTGAAGTCTGGGTACACAGGACCTAGCCAAGACTGAAAGTCGTTGTTGTTATATGATGTTATGAGTTGATTACGATTCATAGTAACCCATATTTCCTTTTATTCACAACCAAGATGTAGAAAGTTAAAAAAAAAAAGCACATCACTCTCAAACTCACAATTAGTATAAATACTAGGAGATGGGTAAATTCTGTTTTCTTACATGTAAGTTAGAGCTGAACCTATCTTTTTTATTATTATTAATTTCAATGAACATTTACAAAGATTTTGGATTTCCATTCATTCATTGTTGCACTTTTCTCCCCACCCACCCCACCCCCAACCCCAGTTGAGTTGGACCTATCTTAAGGCAAAAAGCAAAGATGGAAAAAATGGAAAAGCAAACCACCACTTACCAGGAGACATGAAACATGGATAGTTTCTTACCTGGGTCAGACATGACCAGAGGACAGTAAGAAGAATTACTAAGGGCGCCTAAGTAAATGAAATGGATAAAGACTGTTTGTGGTTAAGTCGAAGAGCACAAAACATTTGGGAGCTATAGGCATAAAGGAAAGATTTTCCTCCATAGACCTCATCAATAAGAATCTTGAGAAAGTCTTCCTTATGGTTTAGGCCTGAAGTGGGAATAACAACAGAAAAAGTGAAAAATGGTCCATGATCATTTTCCCTTTTAACTTTTAGAGAGCAATACTAGAGTTCAGACTAGATTTTAATGGGTGCCTGACTTTTTCACTCTAACATTGGGAGTGAAAGTGAAAAATCTAAACAAAACAAAAATATCAAACTCCTTCTCAAGACAGAAGTGACTAACAGCTGACACGCCAGTGTTTTCTGGAGACTTCATGTTTCATAGGAAAAGACTTCCCACCTTCTCGCCACGGAAAATTCAAACCACCAGAGAGGTGCTGCCTTTAGATTAACTCCTTACAAACTACACCATCAGAGAGTACTTGAACAGACTGTCAAATCTTTCCTCTAGTTAGTATTAGAATAGGAGCAAATAAAAGACAATAAGTAAAATAAAGGACAATAAGACAAAAATCCTAGACAATAAGTAGCATGTTGTGTTTGTTGTTATGTGCCATCGAGTGGCCTGTGACTCATAGCAACCTCAAGGGATAAAAAAAACAAACAACTAAAACCCTTAAGCCTATCTCCTTTCCTCCAAGCTTGAATAAAATGTGTGCATTAAAATCTCAACACAGAGAAATAAGTATATTTATTGATAGATTGTGTTTCATAAGATGTTTATTTTTCAATGGAAAAAACAGCAAGAAATTGAAAAAGGAAAGAAAATGCAACTGTGGAAAAACTTGATGGACAAAATACAATGAATAGAACAAGCTTAATATATGACATATGTAATATAATGCGACAAGATATTTTAGATTACCACCACTAATAGGTTAAAAATTCTAATAATTTTATGAACATGCAAGAACAGATGTAGAATTTCAACAAAGAGCTGAGCACTCTAAGAAAGAAATTAATGTAAATTTTAGAGGTGAAAAACAAACACAACAAGAGAGATTAGTAATACCTTCTACAGGCTTAACAGTAGGCCCAACATAGCTGGGGACAGAACCAGTGGACTTGATACATCGACAAAAATGAAACAAACTGAAAGACAAAAAGAAGAGAGTAAAAAAAATTAAAAAGAATAAAAATAGCAAATCAAAGCATACAAATGTCATGGGGAAATATGATCACATATATGTGCAATTGTGACAACAAAAAAAGATAAAGGTAGGGAATGGAAAGGAAAAACCATATCAAGAAATAGTGGCCAAGATTTTACAAAATTAATCACAGACTACAAGCCCCCAGGCCCAAGAAGTACAAGGAATATCAAATGGTATATTCTCATATACCCTTCAATCACTTGCCATAATTATAATAAAATTTAACAAAGATAAAGAAAAAAATTTAAAATACTTAGAAAAAAGTATTATTTGATATAATTAATAATGAACTTTTATTTTGTCCATTTTTATAAATATATATTTATAATAATATACAGGCTAGAGCAGACTTGTAATTAGAAACACTTCCAGTCAGAAGATCATGAAGTAAAATCATTACAGTGATAAAATAAAAACAGAAATGTAAACTCGGTGGAAATATAATTAAAATTTAAGGACTGAGATAGTATTTTTTCTGAGACAAACAGAAGATACAAGAATTCATTTCCAGCAAACCAGAATTCTTTTAAAAAAGTATTGTAAAATAAAATAGAATTCTTTTGGAAGAAAAAAAATACATGATGCTAGATAGATACTTGTATTGATATGATAGAATTAAGAGTATTGGAAATGCAATAATGTTATATAAACATAAACCTATTTTTCTTGTTTTATTTTGGCTAAGCAAAATTGGCAACAGGGCATCTAAATTCCAAAATCAAACTCCA
>NW_006399788.1:9657119-9658882 GCF_000299155.1 Elephantulus edwardii | reverse complement strand
TATATAAAAGCTAAATATATAATTTTAATAGCCTGCAAGATGGTGGAAAGAATGTTTTTGTCTTTATACTGCATAATAATCAGTGTACTACTACTTCAAGATAAACTATCGCTTGAAGATACATATGATAAATCACAGGGCAATCCCATTAGACCTATATATAGATCAAGAAGCAATTGTCTGAGCACAACCAGGGAAGACTACATGATTTTAAAATCAGGATAGCTGTGCATCAGAATGTATCCTTCCTTGAAACCTATTCAATTTGTATGTTGAGCAAATAATTCAAGAATATGGATTATATGAAGGAGAATATGACATTAGTATTGAAGGAAGATTCATCATCAACCTGGATTATACAGATGACACAACCTTGCTTGCAGAAAATAAAGAAGACAAAACACTTGCTCTGGAAGATCAAAGGCTACAGCCTTCAATATGGAGTATAGCTCAATATAAAAACAAACAAACAACAAAACACCAAAATCTCACTACTGACCACTAGGCAACATTAGGATAGATGTAGATTAGATTGATGTGTCAATTATTTCATCTTATTTGGATCTACTGTCATCATTATGGCACCAGCCATCAAGAACTCAAAAGATGTATTGCATTAGGGAAATTTGCTGGCCAAAACCTCTCCAAAGTGATAAAGGGCAAGGATGTGAGTTTACGACTAAGATGTGCGTGAACAAATCACAGCATTTTCAATTGCTTCTTACACATCTGAAAGTTTGACAAGTAATAAGGATGACAGAAGAAGAAGAATTGACTCTTTTGAATTGTGGTGTTGGAGAAGAGTACTGAATACCTCATAGACTGTCAGAAGAACAACCAAAAGAAAAAATCAAAAGCATAATTATAAAATATTTTTAACTGGATGAGAAAGGAAACACATAGATCTAAACATCTTAGATATAATTAAAGTAATATATTGAAGAAAACTTAAAGCACCTCTACTTACACTAAAAAAGACATAATTCCAAGTAATTATATAAAATTCTACCTCAAGAAACTACAGTAGAATTAAAAATTAAGTGCAAAACAGAATTAAATAAATATTAAAGACAAGAACATAATGAAATTGAACTAGAGAAATTATCAACAAAGTCGTAATCTCTTTCTTGGAGAAGATCAATAACATTCATAATGACATAGTCAAATTCACCATAAATACACACACACACACACACACACATTACCAACATCATAATTAACAGAAAGAACACCTGTAATAATTAAATAGATGAGGGGAAAAAGAACATTAAGAAGTGGATAGGGAGTTCTGGTGGCTTAGTGGCGAGAAGCTATGCTGTAATCCAAATGGCATGTGGTTCAAAGCCACCTGCTGCTCCAAGGGAGAAGGATGGACAATCTCCTTTCATGTGATTAAACACCTCTGAAAATCTGCCAAAGGGTCAGCTACAGGTCAGTTCCAATTCTACGGTACACTACAACAACAACATTAAAAAATGGAACTCTGCAGCTTTGTTCACAATAACAAGGAGTTGGAAACAACCCAGCTTCTCATCAACGAACGAATAGCTAGAGAAGCTGTAGTATATTCACACAACGGAATACAACGCTGCATTAAAAACAAGGAACGCATGCAATATTATTAAAAATGGGTGAGCCTCAGTCACAAAAGGACAAATACTGCACAGTGCCACTGCTATAAAATGGGACTGATATCAGGGTTGGGGTAAGACTGAGAAAAACTGGATAAATTGTGTATACTGCACTGAAACAGAAGAGGGAGA
>NW_006399788.1:9630546-9656914 GCF_000299155.1 Elephantulus edwardii | reverse complement strand
AAAAAAAAAACCTTAAAAAATGGAACTCTGGTGGTCTAATGGTAAGAGAGTGTGCTGCAATCTCGAAAGCAGCTCATTCAAATCCACCAGATGCTCTGCAGGAGAAGGATGGGCAATCTCTTCCCACATAATTAACTGTCTCTGAAAACCCACCAGAGGGTCAACTACAGGTAGGTTCTAATTCTACAGTACACAACAACAACGTTAAGAAATATGTGTCAATATAAATAAAATGAGCAAATTTCCCGAAAAGCTTTCTTTTTGAACTTGCTAAAAATTACCTGAGATCATATCGACATATGCAATAACATGAAAAAATCTTGAATCATGGTGCTAAGTGAAAATGCCAGATTCATAAAACTACCTGCTGTTTGCTTCCATGTATGTGACATTATTTATAAGACTAAGTTATAGAGATAGAAAACATACCCAAGGATTTATGTGGAGGAAGGCGTCGCCTTCTTAATGGCATGTTGTTTTCATGTGTCACTGAGTCACCTAGCAACCCGAAGTACAGTAGCGCTGGATGTTGCTCTATCCTCAGCCAATCTCACTGTCTCTGACACACTTAACCCCAGAATGTCAGTTACTGTGTCAGTCAGTCTCATTCAGGGTCTTCTTTCCTTGCACTGTTCCATCCCCTGCCAAGCATGATGTCCTTCTCTAAGAACTGGTCCCTCCTGGCAACATGCCCAAAGTGTGAGATGGAGCTTAAAAATCATTGCCTCTGACATCCATTTTGGTCTTTATTTCTTCCTGCATCTTTGTAATGACCTTTTGCATTCTTAATGGAAGATATTCTTAATATCTTCCCAGAGATTATCCGGTATTTGTTCATTAATGTTCAAACCCTCAAACCTATATGTGTGTGTGTAAACACACTCGCACACATGCTCAGAAGGGTGGAGGGACAGTGCAGAAGAGGAAGATCCTGGATGAGATGGATTGATATAGTGACTAGGGCAATGGGCTTAGGTGTGTCAAAGTCAATGAGACTGGCTCAGGACAAGGCAGGCTTCAGATCAATTGTATATAGAGTTGCTATGAGTCTCAGGAAACTTTATGGCACAAAATAATAATATATATGTATATACATATGTATGCATATTAATATATGTATGTATACATGTCTGTATGTGTACATATGTATAGTGTGTGTATGTGTGTGTATGTATGTATATATATATACACATTGTGTGTGTATGTGTATATATATATTTACATGCTGCCAAGTCATGTACAACTCACAGTGACCCTATGCACAACAACTCTAAACCTTGTTTTTTCTTGTTTTATGTTCAATACTTTTCTCCAACCTAACAACTTAAAAGCATTGATGCTTCTTCTATCATCCTTAGTAACTGTTCAACTCTTTGAAACATAGCAAGTGATTTTGAAGACCATGGCTTGGATTAGGCAGACCTTGGTCTCTAGAATGACATCTCTGCTCTTCAGTACTCTGGACAGGTCTTTGATAGCTTATTTTCCCAATTCAATTTGTCTTTTGATTTCTTTCTGCTGAAAAAAAAGTATTGATTGCACAACAAAGCAAACTGAAGCTGTTAACAATCAATTGTGAGAAGCCAAAACAAAGGGAAAACATATTGAAGTAAAAGAGCTGAATAGAAAAAAAAAAAAAAAGAGCTGAATAGAAGAATTCAAAGGACAGCTTGAGAGGACAAAGAAAAATATTATAATGAATTGTGCAGAGAGTTGGAATTGGAGAAAAAAAATGGAAGAAATCACTTTGCATTTCTCAAGCTGAGAGAACTGAAAAACAAATATAAGCCTTTTGTTGCAATATTGAAAGATGCTATGCAAATATATTGAATGACCCAGGAAGTAGTCAAAGAAGATGGAGGGGAATACACAAAATCACTGTAAGAAAATAACTGATTGACACTGAAAAGTTTCAGGAAGTGCCATATGAAAAGGAGCCAATGGTAATGAAGGAAGAGGTAGAAGCTGCATTTCAGGCATTGGCAAAAAATAAGGCCCCACAAATCAACAGAAAACCAATTGACTTATTTCAATTAAGAGATGCAGACTTGGATGCACTCACCAGTCTATGCCAGGAAATTTGGAGGACAGCAGTCTGATCATCAGATTGGAGGAGGTCTGTATTTGTTCCCATTCCCAAGAAAGGTGATCCAACTGAACGTGGAAACTTTTGAACAGTATCGTTAATATCACATGCAAGCAAAATTTTGCTGAAGATAATTCAAAAATTTCTAGGACAGTACATATATAAGGAACTGCCAGAAATTCAAGCAAAATTTAGAAGAAGCTATGGCACTAAAGATATCATTGCTGATATCAGATGGATCCTGGCTGAGAGTAACGAGTATCAGAAGAATGTCTATTTGTGTTGGACCAGGAGGCAGTCGTCAGAACAGAGTAAAGAAACATAGTTCACAATTGGGAATGCTGTAGACGGGGATGTGCCCTATCTTCCTACCTTTTCAATCTTTATGCAGAACAGATTATTTGGGAGGCTGGGCTCTATGAGGAGATATGTGGCATCAGGATAGGAGGAAGATTCATCAACAATCTGTGTTATGCAGACACAACCATGCTTGCAGAAACCGAGGAGGACCTGAAGGGTTGGTGCAGAAGATAAGAGACTACAGTCTTCAGTATGGATTGAGGTTTAGTATCAAGAAAAAAAAGATTTTCAACACTGGGCCAATTGGCAACATCAGGATGGATGGTGAAGAGATTGAGATTGTTCACAGCTTTAGTTTGCTTGACTCCACAATCAAAACTCATTAGCACCAGCAACCAGGAAACAAAATGACATATTGCAATGGGAAAGTCTGTGATTAGAGACCTCTCTAAAGTACTGAAAAGCCACACTGTCAGTCGGGAGACTGAGGTGTGTCTGATACAGGCATGATGTTTGCCATTACTTGCTATGCATCCGAGAACTGGGCAATGACTAGGGATGATATAAAGAGAATTTATGCCTTTAAGCTGTGGTGTGGGAGAAGAGTATTGAATATACCATTAACTGCTAAGAGAACAAACAGGTTTTTCCTGGATAGGGTGAAGCCAGGCTGCTCCTTGGAGGTAAGGATTCTGAAGCTTCATCTGACAAACTTTGGACATGTTGCAAGGAGGAACCAGTCCTTGCGAAGGATGTAATGCTTGGGAGGGTGGAGGGACAGGGCAGGAGAGGAAGACCCTTGATGAGATGGATTGATTCAGTAAGTGGGGTAGTGAATGGGGATAGATGTGTCAGAAACAATAAGATCAGCACAGGATAGAGCATGGTTTAGGGCTGTCGTACATAAGGTCAATATGAGTTACAGGTAACTTGATGGCACATAACAATAACAATAAAGGTATCTGTGTGGATTATGACAAGTTGTGGCTGACACTGAGAAGAATGAGAGTCTCAGAACACTTAATTGTGCTCCTACGGAAACTTAACTTGGACCAAGAGGCTATTACGCAAATAGAGCAGAAAAACACTGCATGTTTTATAAATTAAGAAAGAAGTGTGTCAAGGTTGTATTCTCTCTCTATGCCTACTTACTCTATATGCTGAGTTAATTATTAAAAAAGCTGGACTCTATGAAGAGGAATATGATATCAGTATCAGAAGGAGACTCATCAATAACTTGTGTTTTGCTTGCTGAAAGTGAGGAGGACTTGAAACACTCATTGCAGAAGATCAAGGAATGCATACTTCAGTATGTATTTCATCTCAATGTCATGGAAACAAAGGTTCTTACCATTGAACAGATCAGATCAGCAATAGCATAATGAATGTAGAAAAGATCAAAACTGTCAATAACTTCATTTTACTTGGATCCACAATCAATACCCTTGGTACCAGCAGTTAGGAAATAAGGAGACACATTGCACTGGGAAAACCTGAAGTTAAGGATCTTTTCAAATTATTGGGGAGTTATCATGTCATTTTGAGGACTGAAGTGCATCTGATTGAGGTCATGGCCTTTCTGATTACTTGCTATGCATTTGAGAGCTGGACAATGAACGAGGACTACAGAAGAATTTATGCCTTTGAGCTGTGGTGTTGGAGAACACTGAACATCCCATAGACAGCTAAAAGAACAAACAAATATGTCTTGGAGAGCGTGCAGCTGGAGTGCTCTTTGAAGGCAAGAATGGTAAGGTTTTGCCTCACATACTTTGGGCATGTTGCTAGGAGAGGTTATTCCTTGGAGAGGAACATCATGCTTAGAAAGGTGGAGATTTGGCAAAGGAGGGGAAGACCCTTGACCAGGTGGATTGACAAGGTACCTGCCAAAATAGGCTCTATTGTGTCAGGAAGTGTGAGGATGGCACAGGCTAGAAGAGGGTTCAGATCTGTTGTTCGTAGGGTCGCTATGAGTCATACTCAACTTGATGGTACCTAAAAACAATAATACCTTCTGCTAAATTCCCCAATTGTATTTGATGAAGTAATGAAGTTCTTTTTTTCTTGTTTCTCCTGATTTTTTACCTATTACCAAAATCACAGTGTGGAAAATACTCTTTGATGTGCCTACCAGAAACCAGGTGCATTTATTTATCATTCCACATGATTAGGAGAATTTTACCTTCACTCCAAATTAAGGCAGACTTCTTATACTAAACCTAATGTATTCCTCTACCTTCACTCTTTTGCTCATACATCCTCCTCATCCAATGTGTTCGGTAATCTGCATGAGCCATATCTTTCCTTCAAAAATGATTTAAGTCTACTGTTCATGTCAGCTCTTCACCAACTCTTTAAAGTTGGGTAATATTTTCCCTTTTCCAAAATCTTTGTGAAGTGTTAGCATACAAATGTAATTGTTAAGTACATATGGAGCCCGATGACATAGAGTATTACGAGTTAGGCTCATAAGCAAATAGGTCTATAGTTTGAACTATTTCATGGGAGTAAGATAGAAAATCTCCAGTCAGAAACTTGATGAAGAGTTACCACAAGTTAGAAGCAACTTGATGAGACTAAAGTCTGTTTTTCACTAAGTATATATTAACGAATCTGGTTTCTAAATATTGAGAGTCTATTGTTTCTACATTTCATTCATAATCAATAAGATTCTTATTTTAAAGAAAATAAATACTATAAATTATAGAACCAACAATCATCTACAAACAAACCTGAACAATGCCAACAGAATGATAAGGAGAGCACATTGTAGACATGAAAGCAAGGCCCACAGTTGTCCCAGAAAGTTCTGTTGCCCTGCAAAAAAGGATAATAAGAATAATAGTAAGTTATAACCAACCATATTTTCTATACACAATTCTTCCAGGACTCTGAGTCCAATTAGTAGAGAAACACAGTGGTTTACCACTCAAATTTTTTTCCATTTACATAAGATATTTTGAGTGTACCATGGACTGCTAAGAAAACAAACAGGTTCATCCTAGAGAGGGTTAAACCGGGCTGCTCCTTGAAGGCAAGGATTCTGAAGCTTCATCTGGGATATTTTGGACATGTTGTAAGGAGGGACCGGTCCTTGGAGAGGGAAATTATGCTTGGGAGGGTGGAGGCACAGCGCAGGAGGGGAAGACCCTCTATGAGGTGGATTGATTCAGGGGTAATCAGGATGGGTGTGTCGGAGGCAGTGCGATTGGCACAGGATAGAGCAGTGTTTAGGGCTGTTGTACATAGGGTCGCTATGAGTCTCAAGTGACTTGACGACACATAACAACGACAACAACAACATTTTTTCCCCTGCAGAACGGTTCTCATATCACCTGAAATCCAAGCACCTTGTAATTACTTTTTATTTTCTATATCCGTATTCATACAAGGAGGTCTAGTGAATACCACTATCATTCAAATAAATGCACCAACAACTAGAGCCAAAGAAGAGGAAATGGAAGATTTCTACCAACTTTTGCAGTCAGAAATTGATCAAACAGGCAATCAAGATTCATTGATAATAATGGGTGACTAGAACACAAAAGTTGGGAACAGGGAAGAAAGAAGGATCAGTAGCTAGAAAACATGGACTCGTTGAGAGAAATGAGGCTGGAGATAGAATGATAGAATTCTACACATTCAATGATTTATTCATTGCAAATACTTTTTTTATTATTTGAATGATACTTTAAAATTTTTTTTAATTTATTCTAATGAACATTTACAGAGATTTTGGATTCCGTTCATTCATTGTTGCATTTTTCTCCCTGCTGACCCCTCGCCCCTAGTTCACTCTTCTCTTTGAAAGGTAAAAGAAAAATTCCTTCATTGGTATACAATCTCCTCCCCCTCCCCGCAGTACACTCCACTATGCAACCTTCATTCTGGACTCTTGTCATAACCATAATACCCAATCATATATCGCTTTTAAACTGTTCTCTCCCTCATTTGTTTCAATGCAAATACCTTTTTATAAGAAACATGGATCTCACCTGATGGTTTGAATAGGAATCAAATTGATAACATTTGTGGAAAGACTCACTAGAGAAGCTCAGTATCAGCTATGAAAAGCAGGCCAGGTGCTGATTGTGGGATAGACCGCAAACTACTAACATGCAAGTTCAAGCTGAAGTTGAAGAAAATTAAATCAAATCCACGGGAACTAAAATTTGACGTTAATTCTGTCCCACTTAAATTTCAATACCATCTCAGGAACAGGTTTGAGGACTTGAGCACCAATGAGCCTAGACCAAATGAACTCTGGGAGTATATCAAGAAAATCGTCCATGAAGAATGCAAAAGATATTACAAAGGCTGAAGAAGAAAAGACCAAGATGGGTGTCAGATGAGACTCTGAATATTGCATTAGAGCGCTGAGAAGTCAAAGCTAATGGAAGAAACCAAGAAATCAAGGAGTTGAATTTGCAAAAGGCAGCACGGGACGACAAAGCAAGATACTATAATGAAATGTGCAGAGAGCTGGAGTCAGAAAATCAAAAGGGCCAAACTCACTCAGTGTTTCTTAAGCTGAAGGAGTTGAAAAACAAATTCAAGCCACAGGTGGCAATACTTAAGGATACTTTGGGTAAAATGTTAAATGATCCAGGAAGCATTAAAAGAAGATGGAAGGAGTACACAGAGTCACTGTATCAGAAGGAATTGGCTGTCATAGAACAATGTCATGAAATAACATCGGAGTAAGAAAGAGCCTGTGGTGATGAAGAAGGAAGTACAAGTTGTTCTGAAGGAACTGGCAAAAAACAAGGCTCCAGTAGTTGATGAAACACCAATTGATATATTTCAACAAACAGACCCTGCCCTGGATGTGCTCACTAAGTCGTGCCAAGAAATATGGAGAACAGCCAGCTGGCCAACTGACTGAAAAAGATATTTGTTTCCATTCCAAAGGAAGGTGACCCAACAGAGTGCGGAAATTATAGAACAATATCATTAATATCACATGCAAGCAAGATTCTGCTGAAAAGTATTAAAAAACGATGGGAACAATATGTCAAAAGAGAACTACCGATGTGTAGGCTGGATTTAAAAGAGGTCGTGGTACTAGGGATATTACAGCTTATGTTAGATGGATCTTGGCAGAAAGCAAAGAATACCAGAAGAATGTCTATCTGTGCTTCATTGACTACGCAAAGGCTTTTGACTGTGTGGATCATAACAAGCTACGGCTGACTCTGAGAAGAATGGGAATCCCAGAACATTTGATTGTGCTTAACGTGAAACCTATACTTGGACCAAGAGGCATTGGTCAGAACAGCAAGGAGATACTACATGGTTCAAAATAAAAAAGGGCATCTGTCAGGGTTGTATTTTGTCTCCATACCTTTTCAATCTGTATGCAGAACAGATCATGCGAGCTTCTGGGATGTACGAGGAGGAATGTGGCATCAGGATTGGTGGAAGAGTCATCAACCTGCATTATGCAGATGACACAACCTCAGCTTGCTGAAACTGAGGAGGACCTGAAGCACTTGCTACAGAAGGTCAGGGACTGCAGCCTTCAATACAGATTGAAGTTCAACATCAAGAAAACAAAGATTCTCACCACTAGGGCAATTGGTAGCATCAATATGGATGGTGAAGAGATTGAGATAGTTAACAGTTTGTTTACTTGGCTCCACAGCCAACACTCTAGGTACCAGCAGCCAGGAAATCAAGAGATTAATTGCATCAGGAAAGTAAGCTGTGAGAGACTTCTCATGAGTACTGAAGAGCAACGACATCAGGCTGGAGACTAAGGTGCACCTGATCCAGGTTATAGTCTTAGCAATTATGTGCTATGCATTGGAGAGTAAGACAGTGAGTAGGGATGATAGAAAGAGTCTTGATCCTTTTGAGCTGTGGTGCTGGACAAGAGTGTTGAATATACCATGGACGGCAAGGAGATCAAACAGGTTTGTCCTGGAGAGAGTGAAGCCAGAATGTTCCCTGGAGTCAAGGATTCTGAAGCTTTGTCTGACATAGTTTGGGCATGTTGCAAGGAGGGAGTGGTCCTTGGAGAGGGACATCTTGGTTGGGAGAGTTGGCGGGACGGTGCAGGAAAGGAAGACCCTCAATGAGATGGATTGATTCTGAGTGGAGTGGTGGGAATGAGTTTGTTTGAGATCATGAGGTTGGCACAGGATAGAACAGTGTTTAGGTCTCTTGTACGTAGGGTTGCTTTGAATCACAAGTGACTTGATGGCACATAACAACAACAACAACAACTTTTTACTAATTATTATTTTACTTTTAATTCTTAATTTTGTCCTTCATGTAAGAAAAAGCTATTTGTTCTGAGTTTTTTCCCTACCTTATTTTCTTATATCATTTCTACACATGCTTTGTTATCATTTGTATTTATTTAGCATACGTATATATATGTTTACTTTTATTTACATTTATTGTTGTTGTTTAGCACTAGTTTAAAATCAGTGGGATTGGGGATTTAGGCCCAGTCTTAAAGTGTTTGTATTATTAAAGACTTTTGATATTAACATGTATATTCTACTGAAGAGGGATTTGGACCATTTGTATTTACTTGCAAAGATACTCTCATATATTGATTATGTTCCTCTCGAAATACTTATTCCAAGAAAGGAAAACAGGCAGGATCCTACCATGCTATTTACAGTCTCTGAAATAGTCAACTGTGAGTCATTTATGACTTGACAGCCACTGAATGAGTCTGCTTGGCTGGGCCATGATTTTTGGTGTTTTGTGCATAAGAGTGTAATGTGACAGTTATGTAATAATGTGATCATCCTTCAAGATGCAGTTTAACATGACCATCCTTAAACTCAATATAAGAGGTTAGAATGGAACGCACGACCATCCACAGCCTTAATCTAATATAAGGAGAGCTTCCTTAAAGTGTGGCTTACAAGAGATTTACAGAGAGAGGAACAAGAAAATTGGGAGACCTCAATATCTCAAGAAAGAAGAGCCAGGAGTGAATTATATCCTTTGGACCCAGAATTCTTTTTGATAAAAATTATAAATTCAGGTAAAACATTAATGCCCAAACTCAAGAGATATCCCAGGAAATCTGAGCCTACAGATGCTGAGAGGACAAGGAATATAATTCAAAATCTTCAGAGTGAGAGAATATCTTCCCTAGACCCAGCACTCTGAAGTTTATATTTTTGTTCGTTAAAGGCAATCACCTGCAGTAAAAGAAAATGATAAATCTAGACCTTAATAATTTTTATTTGCTATTTTTTAATTTTTCTTTTCTAGATTGAGATTGTTCACAGCTTCAGTTTGCTCGGCTCCACAGTCAACACTCATGGTACCAGCAGCTAGGAAATCAAAAAACGTATTGCTATGGGAAAGTCTGCTGTTAGGGACCTCTCTAAAGTACTCAAGAGCAACAGTGTCTCTCTGGAGACTAAGGTGTGCCTGATACAGGCCATGGTTTTTGCAATCACTTGTTATGCATCAGAGAGTTGGACAATGACTAGAGAGGATAGGAGAATTGACGCCTTTGAGCTGTGGTGCTGGAGAAGAGTATTGAATGTACCATTGACTGCCAAGAAAACAAACAGATTCATCCTAGAGAGGGTTAAACCAGGCTGCTCCTTGGAGGCAAGGATTCTGGGGCTTCGCCTGACATACTTTGGACATGTTTTGGACAGGTCTTTAGAAAGGGATATCATGCTGGGTAGAGTAGAGGGACAGCGCAGGAGGGGAAGACCCTCTATGAGGTGGATTGATTCAGTGACTGGGGTAATCAGGATGGGTGTGTCAGGGGCAATGCGATTGGCACAGGATAGAGCAGGGTTTAGGGCTGTTGTACATAGGGTCGCTATGAGTCGCAAACAACTCGACGGCACATAACAACAACAACAACAACAATAATTTGTAGTGGTTTCATGTGCTTTACTTTGTTCTTTTAATATCCCCACAAGATACTGGTTCTTGTTTGTTTAAATATTTGACAGTGCTGCAACTTCTTTATTAAATTCCATTACATACAAATGAAACATATTACTGGCTCTACCAAGCAAGGAAGGAAATTAGAGAGCTCACACTCACTTTTCATTCTCTGTAGTTTTATCTCTCGACTTAACCTGTAATTTCAGATTGTTATTCTGAGCTTATATTTTGCACTATTCATATTTTAATGATTTATATTCTTTATTTATCTTTTGAAAAGTATATTTTTTACATATTTTTAATTACAAATCTGTGTAATTTCAATTATCACTATTAACTTATTTGTGAGAAACAAAATATCTCTATTATTTGGAAATTTTCTATTTCATTTCCATTTAGATGATAACGTGTATTTAGGTTCTGACATTCTTACCTGATTAGATCTAAGTCTCTATTAACAATAAAGAAAATAATTGAACAAATTTCTTAGTAAATGGTTGTGATTGTAGTTGTGCCATTGAGTTGGAACCAAGCCATGGCTCACTCTCTAGTGGGTTTTCAGAGGCAGTAAACTACATAGGCAGAGATTGCTTATCCTTTAAATGGTAAATGAGAGCACTCAAATTTACAAATGGAAACACAAATACCATAATATCATATTATCTTTTTAATTAGTATTTTAATCTGTCCCCATGTAGATACTATCATAGATTGATTTGTGTTCCTCTCAAAAATATGTATTCCAAGAAATGAAAACAGACGAGATCCTACCATGTGATTTACAGTTTCTGAAATTGTTAGCTGTGAGTCAATTCTGACTTAACAGCCACTGAGTGAAACAGAAATACTATAATAACTTATTATCTGGTTATGTCTCCTACAGGAAATCTATAATTATTGAACTATTATTACTAACTTATATATTTCTCCTCTTTTCTAATTTTTTTCTTTGTATTTTGAACCAAATTGTTCAGCAGTTTTTAAGCTGAAAGAACTGAAGAACAAATTCGAGTTGCAATGCTTAAGGATGCTATGGGCAGAATATTGAATGGCTCAGAAAGCATTAAAAGAAGACAGGAGTATGGGTGACACAGAAGAATTTCAAGGAACAACATATGATCAAGGGACAATGGTGATGAAGGAGGAAGTTCAAGAAGCTCTGAAGGACTTGGCAAATAATAAAGCCCCAGGAACTGATGGAACTCCAATTGACATATTTCAACAAACAGGTGTTGCCCTGGATGTGCTCACCAAGTTGTTCCAGGAAATCTGGAGGACAACTACTTGGCCAATTGACTGGAAGAGATCCATATTTATTCCCATTCCAAAGAAAAGTGACCTGACAGAGTGTGGAAATTATCGAACAATATAACTAACATCACACACTAGCAAAACCCTGCTGAAGATTATCCAGAAATGACTGGAACAGTATATTTATAGAGAACTGCCAGAAATACAAGCTGGGTTTAGAAAAGTTCATGGCACTAGGGACATTATTGTAAATTTAAATGGATCTTGGCAGAAAGCAGAGTACAAGAAGAATGAATGTCTTTCTCTGTGTCATTCACTATGCAAAGGCATTTTACTGTGTGGATCACAATAAATTGTGGCTAACCTTGAGGATAATGGGAATCCAAGAACACTGGATTGTGCTTATGTGAAATCTATACTTGGAACTGAAAGCTGCCCTCCAGACAGAGCAGGGAAACACCGCATAGTTCAAAATAGGAAGGGAGTGCATCTGGGATGCAACTTGTCTTCATACCTTTTCAATCTATATGCAGAACAGATCATTTTGGAAGCAGGGCTTTATGAGGAGGAATGTGGTATCAGGATTGGAGGTAGACTCATCAACAGCCTACATTATGCAGACAACATAACTTTGCTTCTTGGAACTGAAGAAGACATGGAGTGTTTGCTACAGAAAGTCAAAGACTGTAGTCTTCAATATGGATTAAAGCTTAAAATGAAGAAGACAAAGATACTCACCACTGGGCCAATTGGCAACACCATGATAGATGGTGAAGAGATTGAGGTTGTTAGCAATTACACCTTACTTGTTTCCACAAACAATATTCTTAATACCAGCAGTCAGGAAATCAAAAGACAAATTGCCTTGGAAAAAATTGCTGTCAGGGACCTCTCCAGAGTGTTGGAAAGGAGCGATGTCTGTCTAAAGACTAAGGTGTACCTAATCCAGGCCATGGTCTTCACAATTATTTGTTATGTGTCAGAGAGTTGGACAGCAACTAAGAATAGCAGCAGAAGAAGAAGCTGTGCTTTCAAATTGTAGTCTTGAACACTGACTTCCAAGAAAATAAATAGGTATAATCTTAAAGAGGATGAAACCAAAATTCTCCTTGGAGGCTAGGATTTTGAAGCTTCATCTTACATACTTTGGGCACATGGCAAGAAGACACGGGTCCTTGGAGAAGAATATCATGCCTTGAAGGGTGGAAGGACAGTGCAGGAGCGAAAGACTTCAGATGAGATGGATTGATATAGTGACTGGGGTAAATGAGGGTTGGTGTGTCAGAATTAGTGAGATTGGCTCAGGACAGGGAAGGGTTCAGAGCTGCTGTGCATAGGGTCACTGTGGGTTGCAGGTTACTCGACGGCACATAATAACAATAGTATATGAGTACTCTGCTACCTGCAACCTGTCTAGTAAAACTTCCATTAATTTACTAACTTCTCTAGTGGTATAGTTCAAAGGGTGCTGTGCTGCTAACCTAAAGGCAACACCTTTCTTGCTGTTTAAATTCACCCGCAGGAAGAAAAACAGGAAATCTCCTCCATGCAATTTGTAGACTCCTGAAAACCTGCTTGACCATCACTAAGTTGGTTTCAATTCAATAACAATGAATTTAAGTAAGCTTCCTATGCTATAAGATCTTGGAAAATCATTAATTTTTCCACCTGACCCTGATAGTTCTTATTAAAATGAAGAATATTGTTTTTAAATAAGATTCAATCCACACATATTAGAATATAATACACATTGAGAGTAATACACTTTAATCCATGGTAATGTAAATATGAGATTAGAAGATAGTATTAATTTTTATTTGTTCTCATCTAGACTTTTCTCTTGACTTGAGTTCAAAGCCTAGGATTTGTTTTTAAATATTGAGTCTAAACCTCTCTTGCTACTATCGAAATTTGTCTTTCCTTTCTATACATTCAATAAAATCAGACACACTTTGTATTAACTATTGGTGAATTAATAAGCTTCTTTAAAAAAGATATCTTCTTCAAAATTTTATATTTTTTAGTTAGTAACAAAAAAATGTAAGGGCATTTTTAACAAAAGATTCAAGTTAGTGGGATTCTTTTTAAACTTTTAACCTTTATGTGTATATGTGTGTAAGCAAATTTCTTCTTACTTTATATTCTAAGATACTTTCTGTAGCAAGTCTCTGACACCTTCAATGATGAACACTATGTTATGAAAAAATGGAAAATTTATACATACGTGATTAACTGAGCAATATCATGGCGCTTTCGTCTTGGGAGGATATTCCCTCTCCATTTAGAAAAATTTTCCAAGGTATAGCTTGCATTTGGGGTTATCTTTATCTTATCTTCATCTGTCCATATTTCCATGCCAACTAAGGCCACGTGAGTATTGAGTTTTTTATAAAGCTGGTCAGAGAGACAAATGGTAAAGGAACAATTTATAATGATGACATTGTCTTTTTATCATTTCCACTGTGCTTTTACTTTCAAGCTTATTTGTTAAAACAACATAAGTACCTTTCCTCTAAGAATATTTCTAAAACAAAAGTTTCAGTCTTTCATTTGTAGATCCTGTCTCACCTCTCCTATTCTAAAGTAGGGCACATACCCTTCGAGGTTTTACTTTAAGCTCCTTTTTTTGGGGAGTAAAGACCTCATTGAAATGAAGTTCTTGTCATCTCAAATAATAATTTTATTTTAATAACTCACAACTATGGTTTCTTTGAAGTATAATTACTCCTGATTTTGAATGTTCTTAAGGACTTATATTTCAGAATTAACTCAGTTGGCTCAGTTCCAGTTTTTGACATTAGAAGCATTGCTCACTGCGTTAAAATGTCTCACATCTATGAAGCAGAGTATGATATGTGAATAAGTAATTCTTAAACAGAATCTGCAAAAAAAGGGGACAAACTTCAGAAATAAAAAGTGATAGTTATGCTTGTGATTAAGAAACTTTTTTCTTAAATAATTTTTTTTAATTTTATACTGGTTTGCTTACAAAGTTTGTATATGTTGTTTTTCATGTTGGATCTTTCCCATTTCCTTTACCCACTTCTACCTCTACCCATCAAATTGTACACCTCTATGATTATCACCTCCTACCCATCCTCACTCCTCTGCTTATACCCTCCTCCTCTTGGATCCTCACACATATTTTACTAGTGATCTTTCTATTTCTACAATAATGGTCTTGTATTTATCCTTATGGGACTAAGTTAGTTTACTTAATATAATGCTCTCTAGTCCCTCCCTAGTTAGGTAGTAATTTATAAAATCATTGCTTTTGCTTGCTGCGTAGTATTCATTTGTATGAATGTATCACAATTTCTCAATCCATTCATTGAGGTTGGACACTTTGGCTGTTTTTGTGTTCTTTTTTTATGGTGAATAATGCTGCTATGCACATTGGTGTACCAATCTCCAATTGTGTCCCAGTTCTCATTTTCTCAGGGCATATTCCAAGGAATGGGATAGCTGGGTCATATGTAATTTCTATGTTCAGCTTTTTTGAGGAAATTCCAAACTACTTTCCAGAGTGGTTGTATCATTTTACAATCCCACCATCAGTGTATGAGTTCCTATCTCTCCACAATCTGTACAATATTTATTTCTTGCTGCCCTGTTCAACTTTGCTCCTGCTTCTGGTTTTGATTTGTGGTTTGTGATTTGAGCGTTTCTTCATGTGTCTTTTGGACATCTGAATCTCTTCCTCTGTGAAAAGTCTTTTCATGGGGTCCCCGCCCCCAATTTTGTAATTGGATTATTGGTCTTTTTCTTGTGGAAGCCCTGTAAATATCTGTCAACTTTTGATATGAGATCTTTCTCTAAAATTGTATTCCCAAATGTTTTTTCCCAGTCAGTAGGTATTCTGTTGGAAAATGTTTTTGATATGTTTTAGAAGGTCTCATTCCTCAATTTTATCCTCTCTTGATTGTGACATTTTTGAATGGCTTAGGGTGATTCGTAAAATTAGACTATAATGGGCCTTAATTTTTGAAAAGGGGTAGTTTGGGAAATGATCAAAGTATAGAATGATGTATTCACCATTCAAAGAAAAGTGAAAATCTGAACAGACTCTAATCCTCCAAATAGCATCCTTATTTTTACCTTGATTTATTTCACTCCTCTGAAAAATGCAACATGTAGTTTAACTAAATTTTCCCCTAACAGTCTCCTCTACCAAAACAGCTGAAGGCTGTCTAAACACAACTGGAGAAAAGTACAACATATCTGCTCCTCTCTCTTTGAAATTCTTATATTTTCTTTTATATATTCATTTTCACCACATGATCCTGGCCCCAAATAGGCTGAGTTTGGACTTAATCACAAGGGAACTTCCACAAGCTCCAATCCTCACCTCATCCACCTTTCTGTACCACATGAATGGATCACCTGCCAGCCCAACACCAACTTGGGTGCCAAGTGTCACCCCTATCAAGCACATTAAACCATGAACTCTCTTCTCTTCACAGTCTATAAAGAATCTTCCATCAAATCATTCCCATCAGCATAAAAAAGTATAATTTGACACATTTTAGGGAAACAATACTTCTTTTTTTTCTATATTTTATTAATTTTCATAAATATTTACAGAGATTTTGGGCTTCCACTCATTCATTGTTGCACTATTCTCTCTACCCTCCTCCCAGTTTGTTCTTGTCCAAATGCCACAGTGCTTGTCTAAGCCAGTTCTGATTAATCTTCTTTGTCAGTGTGTCCTTTGCCATTCCCTATCACTCCTCCCTGAGAGAGACTTCACCCTGAGTCATAAGGAAAAGGGTACGGCGTATTCTCTTAGCTACTTCCTGCTGAAAAGGGACGCTGTGGGTTTCAGGGTGAAGATCTTCTCTCACTACTCTAAAGGGCCCCTTTGGCAGTAGGAAACACATAGACTATTATGGAGATTGATTTTGGAATTTAGATGCACTCTTATTGATTGTGCTTGGCTGTACATGTTCATATCCTTGAAGATGTATCATGGGGGTGTTGCAACCTAGAAGACACAAATTTGACTAATACTACTTCCTCATTACTCTACTTTCTTTAACAACAGAATTTGTTAAAATAATTTTCTGTATTTGCTATCCCAAATTGTTTTCTCATTCCCTCTTGGATTCACTCTATTCATGCTTTTATTCATGTTTTAATTTTTCCCCACAAAACTAGACTTGTCAGGGGCCCAATAATCATTATTTTGTTGAATCCAATGATCAATTTTCAGTCTTTAGCAACATTTAATATAATTTATCATTCCTTCTGGTGGCCTAGTCAGTAAGGAATTGCACTACTAACCTAAAAGCAAGTGTTTTGAATCCATTATCATTTCTAATGAAGAAAAATAGGCACTCTCCTCTTAGGCAATTCATTGCCTATGAAAACACTGTAGAGTGTAAGCTATGAATTGTCTCCAACTTGATGGAACATTATAACAGCAACAATTATTTGACAAATTTTTTTCTTCAAACATCTTCTAAAACACAGTCTATCCCTTCATATTTTTTGTTTGTTTTAGATTCTTGCTATCACTTGTAATCAAATAAATACTCCAACTTTCTTTAACCTGAACTAGGAATTTGAAAACCTTTTTTGTTTAGGGCCAGATAAACTTTGAAGAATATATAATCCTTGTCATAGCTACTCAACTCTATCACTGTGGTGGAAAACTTGCCATAGACAATCAATATAGAAGCAAATAGGCGTGGCTGTGTTTATATAATGGAGATCTGGTAGTATAACCTGTAGTGAGTTGTACTGATAACCCAAAAAGATGGGGTGTCCGCAGTGGTTTGTATTCATGAGGGAGAAGGCTAATAGTCTCTTCCTTTTAAAAAATGGTAAATTGCATGTAATGTTGCTATGACCTATGAGTTGGAATCAGTTTCACAGCAGTAAGTTTGTAAGTGAGCAAAGTGACAATGTTTAAGTAATTTTTTTCCAAAGGCAATAGGTAGAATTTAGTTTATTATCCCCTTATTAATTTATTATTTATTTCTATAACTTGCCCAATTTTGTATATCATTTCTACTAGGATGTTTATAAAAATTGTATCAAATTTAGTGTATCTAAAACAGAAACCATAACCTTCGTCCTTGGTAGTGATTGGAAGATGTTCTTCCTCCTTCTTCAAATTGCTCAGACTAGAATGCTTGGTATATTTTTTTTATTCCTCTTATTTCTCCACTTCCATCTATAAACCCTGCTGACTCTGTTCAGAGCTCATTATCACCAACTTCATTACTACTGCTTTTGCCCAAGCCATTTCTTGCCTTGAATTATGAACTATTCTCCTAGTTTTGCTGATTCTGTCTTAGTTTTTTTTCAGTCCCTTTTCAGTTTAATGGTCAAAGCAAACTTTTATGAACATTAACCTAGTTTTATAAAACCTACTCCAGGCCTTGCCAGGTCTAGACCTTAAATGCAGAATGTTAAAGTTCCCAGCACACCTCAAGCACTTAGCCCCAGACCTGACCATATCTTTATGAGACTTGATTATATCCTGATAAGGCCCTCCAACCCCCAATTTTCCTGGGCCTGATTATATCTGATAAGACTTCTACCTTCACCTTCCCGAGCAAACTACCATTCCCTCTCAATATCCTAACAGACACTATAAAAGAAAACTGCCTTTGTCTGCCTACATGCCATTCTGATCTTCTCTGTGTGAGTTCACTTGGACTCCCTCTCAGGTCTACTTAATAAAAGCCTGTTCATTTCTTGGGATCAGCTGCTTCTTCTCCTTTCTCTCTCTGTTGTTTTTCTATCTAACATAAAATAATTGTCAAAACTCTTAAACACAATCACAAAGGTCTTCTCATCTAGCCACCACCATCTCTTACATGCCTCCTCCCAGCCCCACGTCATTTCACTTCACTTCTGCCACATGTACCTGTTTGCTATTGGTGTTTGGTGCCATCAAGTCTGCAATGTCTTAAAGCTATGCTATAAACAACAGCTTTGAACCTTGACTTAGCCTGTGTCATCCTCATCATCTCTGATATATTTTTAAGCCCATTGTTACAGCTGCTGTGCCAAATATCTTGTTGAGGGTCTTTCTCTATTTTAATAATCCCCGCCTTTCCTAATATGATGGGCTCCAGCCCCCCTACACCCCCACCCAAGACCAGCTTCTAACAACATGCCCAGAATATGTAAGACAAAATGACATTATTTGTGCCTATAAGGAACATCCTGGTTGCACTTTCTCCAAGATATATTTATCATTTGTTCTTTTGGCAGTATGTGGGATATTCAGTACTCTTTTCAAACACAATTTAAAGACATCTATTCCTTTTAAGTCATCTTTAGATCTTTAGTCATTGTCCAACTTTCAAATGCATAGGAAGTAATTGAAAGACCATACTTTGGATCAGACCCACCCAAGTCTTTAAGCTGACATCCTGTTTTAGCACTTTAGCAAGGTCTTTGAGAGATATTCCCAATGCAACCTATCTTTTGTTTTGTTTTATAATCTTTTGATTTCTTAACTGCTATTACCAAGGATGTTGAATGTGGGTTCAAGTAAATGGTTCATAACTTCAATAATTTTCCATCTATCATGATTTTGCCTATTGGTTCATTTGTTAAGAGTTTTGTTTTCTTGACATTGAAATGTAGTCTATTTTGAAGAGTGTAGTGCCTGATCTTCTGCAGAAAGTATTTAGTCCTTTTCACTTTCAGCAAGCAAGGTTGTGTTACCTGCAAAACACAGGTGGTTAACGAGTCAGTCATCTTCTGATCCTGATGCCACATTCTTCTTCATATAGTCTAGATTCTCAGATGATTGTATAAAATCACAGATTGAACAAGAACAGATATGACACATCTTTTCCTGGTTTTAAAAAACAGTGCAGTTCTCCCTTGCTCTGTTTGAACAACAATCTCTTAGTCTACATATGGGTTGCACATGAACACTGTTAAATCTTCCAGGATTCTCATTCTGCTCAGTGTTAAACACAATTTGTAATGATAACACATCTAAATGGCTTTGTATGATAAATAAAACCCAAATAAACATCCTTCTGTTATTCTCTGCTTTCAACCAAGATCACCTGACATTAATAATAATATCCCTTGGGCGATGGCTTCTTCTGAATCTAATTTGAATTTCTGAAAGTTAATTGTCAAGATAATGTTCTAATTGTTGTGAATAATCTACAGAAAGGTATTATTTACATGTGCTATTAATGACATTGTTCAATAATTTTTACATTGTGTTGGAGATAGGAACATAAATGGATCTCTTCCAGTCACTTGGTAAGCAGCTGTCTCCCAAATTCTTTGCCATAGAATAATGAGCAGGTTGAGAGTTGCACCTGTTTGCTGAATCATGGTAATTGGTACACCATAAATTCTTGGAGCCTTATCTTTTGCCAGTGCTTTCACTTCAACTTGAACATCTTCCTTACTATTGGATTTTGATCATATGATGCTTTGTCAAATGATTCTATGTTGATCAATTCATATGGAACAGTTATTTTGTCTATTCTTTCTGAATTATTCAAAATTTTGTCCACAGAATCTTCCACAGTTTGTTTCTCAGTTTTTTTCAGTTTGAGAAATGTCGAGTGAGTTATTTCCTTCCCCCCACCCCCAAATCTAGCTCTTTACACATTTCCTTATAAACTTTATTTTGTTTTCTCCAGGTGCCATTTGATATCTTCTACTCAATTCTTACTCCATCATTTTTTCCCTTTGCTTGGCTTCGCAATACTCTAGTGCAATTTTCAGTGTCTCTACTGAGATTCAGTTTAAACTTTTCTTTCTTCCCTGACCTTATAATGATCTTTTGCTTTCTTTAAGGATATTTTTTATATCATTCCACAACTGATCTTATCTTTGATCATTTGTTTTCAATGGCTCAAACCTACCTATGAGATAGTTTTTAAATTCAGGTAGGATAGATTAAAGGTTGTGTTTTTATTTTTGTTGACTACTTTCATTTTCTTCAGCTTCAATTTGAGCTTGCATGTAAGTGGTTGATGGTCTGTTCTACAGTCAGTAACCTGGTCTGGTTTTGACTGCTGGTGATGAGCTTCTCCAATGATTACTTTCATAAATCTAGTCAGTTTGATTCCTGTGTATTCCTTAAAGTGAAGTGCATGTATTTGTTGTTATATGCTGTTGAGTCAATCATGACACATAGCAACCATATGCACAAATCATAAAACAAGCAAGTATATATATCTAATAAAGCAAACATGCTGCTAGGGGAACTGTGTGTTGACGGTGGGACAAGAGGTAGGACCCTCAGCATTGGTCAGAATTTCTGTGGACTTCAGAGAAGTAGGCAACTCTGCCTAGCTGAAGATGATGTCTGTGCAAGTCCAAGATTGTGTGTCTCCCAGTCAGATGAGATGCCTTCTTTAATCTGGAGACTGAATATAGGCCAGAAGTAGTACAGATAGCAAGCTCTGGGAAGAATGCTCTAGGAACTTCTGGCTCTAGGAACAGGAAGGTATGGGTTGTGTGTGAGCTGAGTTAGATCTGGATCTTATCAGGGTTGGAGCAAAGAAGATAAGGGAAAGAGGATAAATAGCACACTGTTTCTCACCTGGTGGATTGTGGGATGGGGTGGACACAGGGACAAGGGAGAAATAGGACCTTTTCAGCTGTGTGGGTGCCACTATTATTGCTGTCACATTTCCCTCCTAGGTTCTTAAGTTCCATGGAAAGATATTGAAGATGGCTGCCATGCACTGTTTGTAGCTATATATTCTCTTGCTCTCTTTATCTGATATTTCAATTACATTCTGTAAGCTTGATGCTGCAATTCGACAGAGAAGCTTGCCCTTTAGGTCAGCAGAAATTCTCCTTATTAGAGAGCTCTTTCTTATCTAACTTTACATCCATGATGAATAAATTTTTACAGTCTTTCATCACTTTTTTTTCGTTATGCTACTTATTATTTGGAAGCAAGACTGGCATCCACTTCCAAAATAGCTTGCCTCCGGAAACACTATGAACCTGGAGAAAGGATGAAAGTTGCACAAATGTCCATGACTTTTGTTCATAGAGTCACTATGGGTCACCTACAACTCGATGGCACTTAACAACAACAACAACAACAACAACAACTTATTCTTATCTGGCATAATATTTATTATCTGTTTATTTATATTTTTGTCCTTGAACTAGAATGTAAACTCCTTGAAACTTGACATATTTGCAAATTTTCTCCCACTTTATCCTCATAACTAGACAAGTAATTGGCACAAAATAGGTACCTATCAAATAAGACCAATTCTTAGAGTTTAAAAGATTGTATATAATCTTTGTGGTGATAGGAAAAAATTATAACATTAAAGCCATCCTCATTTTCTTTATATTTTTAGCCAATTTGTAGGATACTATAAAATAATTTAACTAGTAAACAAGCATATCAATTATACGTTCAACAAATAAAAAACCCTAACTATATTTTTTAGAGGGGATAACACTCATTTATTGCAATTGAGTCAGAACTGAGTTATACCTGACTCTCCTTTTGATTGCTGAGATTACAAATTGCACAGAAGATTGCTGATCTTTCTCCCTTATAGTGCCTGGTAGATGCAAATCAACAGAGAGGCTCAGTCTTTGGGTAAGCACCACAACTCCTTATAGACTATCTGGATAAGCACCACAATTCCCTATAGACTATCAGAACTAGACAGCATATAGTAATCCTTTCATAAAGATTTTGACAATTAGATAACACTTTACAATACAATTGGGTTTTAAAATTGGAGAGATCCTAGACAAGTTACTTTGCTTCTCAGGATAGAATTATTTAGCTATAATTTAAACTTAGTGATAATTTTCTCACATTTATATTGAGTGGTAAATGAAATCATTAGTATTATAGTAAAGAGTCTATGATTCCAAACTAGGGTATATTTTGTTCGGTTGTTGGTTTTTTGTTTGGTGGATGTTTTGGTTTGTTGGGTTTTGATTTTGCCTTTTTTTCCCATTTTGCTTCTTTCTATCAACTTTTTATTAAGATTTATTTTTTTATTCCCCCCCATACACACACCCCAATACTTAGGAAAAAAGAGAATCACAATAAAAAATAAACAAAGAAAACCCAGATTTTAGTCTCAAAAGATCTAAGAGTATTGATTTAAAAGTGGGTAAGAAAGTTCTCTATCATGCAATATTAATATTCACAAAGTAGAAAAGGTTGTGATAACCACTCAGGAGAACATCACAGAAATCTAGATTTCCTCCTCTGCTTCATTAACATTAATAGAAAAACTCAATGAAACTTCCTAGAAGATAGTTCAAAGTTATATTTACTAAAATAATATTTACTAAGGCTGCCTATGTATAACTAAATTCCTTAGGGCATTTTGAAGATTATGGTTTTGGTTTCATGCGATATCTCAATGAATTGGTTTGGTAAGTAGCTGTGCTGCAGTCCTGAAGGCTTGTGGTTCAAATCTACTAGCTGCTTTGTGGGAGAAGGATGGGCAGTCTCCTCCAGTATTATAACCTGCCTCTTAACACTCACCAGAGGGTCAGCTGTGGGTCAGTCCTGACTCAATGGTATACAACAACAACAACATTTCTATTCTTGCTTCTATATCACTGCATGATGACGGTTGTCTCACTGTCAATAAGAGAGATTCAAATTAAAACCACAATGAGATATCATCTCTCCTGAGTAGTAGTGGGAAAGTTTAATAGGACAGCAAGCAATAAATGTGGGAAGGATGTGTAGAGATTGGAACTTTCATACACTATTAATGAGATTGTAAAATGGCACAACTACTCTGGAAGGAAGTTTGGCATTTCCTCAAAAAGCTGAAAATAGAGATTCTATATGACCCAGCTATTCCATTACTAGGAATATATCCTGAGGAAAATAGAACAGAAATATAAATGGACATTTATACACTGATGTTCATAGCAGTGTTATTAAAAATAAAAAGAAAATGGAAACACCGAAATGTCCATCAACAAATAAATGGATTGAGAAAGTATAGTATGTTACACAATAAAATACTATGTGGCACTCATGAAATACTTTGTAGCAATGATTTTTAAAAATACTATATAAAATGGGAGCATTATGTTGAGTGAATTAAGTCTCATAAGGATAAATATTGCATAAAACAATTATTGTAAAAATAGAAGGATTATGCATAAAACATGTTCAAAAGTCCAAAAGTGGAAGAGGAGGAGGAGGGGAGGTTGAGAATGGGGAAGGGGGAAATCACATGGTCACAGAATGGTGAGCAGAGAGGAAAGGGGTTAAAGGAATTAGGAAAGATTCAGTGGGGACTGAAAAGGTGAGGTAATGGTGGACGTGGATCAATGGTGAGTAATTTTATAAAGCATAACATCTGACATACTTTGGACATGTTGCAAGGAGGAACTTGGAAAAGGACATCATGCCTGGGAGTGTGGAGGGACAGCGCAGGAAGGGAAGACCCTCTATGAGGTGGATTGACTCAGACTGGGGTAATCGGAGTGGGTGTCTCGAAGACAGTGAGATTGGCACAAGACAGAGCAGAGTTTAGGGCTGTTGTACATAGGGTCGCTATGAGTCGCAAGCGACTCAAAGGCACATAACAACAGCAGCAACAGCAATGTATGGGAATAATCACATGAAACACAATGTAAATAGAGGAATGTATGCAATACAATGTATATAAAGGAAACACAATGTATAGGAATTTTTTATGCAAACATGACATGGATGGCTAATAGTTTCTAGAAGCAACTGCCTCTTCTGCCATGAGATCAGAATTGGATAGATAAATAAACATTTTTCGTGAGAAATTCTATAGAATAATCTTGATTAAAAGGGGAGAACTTCAGAACACGTTTTACAATTCTGTGGAATCTAGACTTTTTAGAACCTTGGAGGCTAAATGAGCTCTCAAAACTAATGATCTAAGACAATTTTAAAACTTGAACCAAAAATATTATTAAAGCTTTCTGAAAGCCAAACAAATATTTAGACTAATTACTAAATAATTTCTGCCTTGTGTACTATGCTTTTTCACAGTCTATCTATATGGGATCAAACTGGCTACAACAACTGAAAAAACAAACAAAAACAAAAAAACCAAAAAACAGATGGAAACCTTAAAAGGGTAGGTGAGAATGATTGTACAATTCAAAGAAGTTATAAATATCACTGCTTTGTACATTTAAAAATTTTAGTTGGTGTTTAGTTTTGTTATTTTTTAAAAATACCAATAGCAAATAAAATTTTTAAAATTATATTGAATAAATTATATCATACCATGTTGACATAATTGACCATATCAAATACTCTCTTTCTTATTTCCTCAGGATTTTCATTATACTTTTTAAACTGTAAAAAACAATCAAGATAAAATGTAAGTATTGATAGAAATTGACAAGAAAGCTTAAAAGGCAACTTCAGCATTTATTAATCTTTTGTAATAATTAATGATTAAATAGAAACATTAATAATAGTAAATTAGAAATCAATTACTTTCTTATTGTTCTAGACATATAAAACCACTTTGGGCTTAAAAACAAACAAACATTCATAGCTGACCCAAAATTCAAACTGCTAAAGAGTTGAGACCTTTAAGTTAGCTACTTAACTCCCAGTGGACTAGGCCACCAGAGCTCCCCTACTTTGGACTTAGAAGTGCTTCAGTACTAGCTCAATGTAAACCTCAAAAAAGTATCCCCAAATATAGTTCGAGTTATATGCTATTGTTGCTTAAACTGGACAGAATCAATGCAAGGAATTATTTTTAATGAAACTGTTATTTTGTACTGGTTTACTTACAAAGATTGTATACATTGTTTCCCATATTGTATCTTTCCCCTTTCATTTATCCACCCTTCACTCCACCCATTAAATTGTGGGACCCTATAATTAAGTGCTCTCCTTCCCCCACCCATCTTCACCCTTCTACTCCCCTCCCTGCCTTGGATCTTTGTAGACGTTCTACTTGTCCTTATGGGACTGAGTTACTTCATTCAGCATAATGCTCTCCAGTCTCTCCCAAATTAGATAGTAATTTTTTTTTTAATTTTTTTTTTATTTTGTGTGCTTGTACCGTCAAATCAGATCTGACTGGTACAGGAGGATATTCTCCTGTGTGCTGCATAGTATTCCATCATATGAATGTACCACAATGTCTCCTCTTGGAAAGGTTGACATCCTTGAAGACCTAATGGGGGATTGCTATGAGTCGGGATTGACTAAAAGGCAGTGGGTTCAGTGGGCTTTGTAATTATGTTTGTGTTCATGCTGTGTGCTGCCAAGTGTGTTTCCCCTTATGGCGATGCTACAACGCAGGGTAGAACTTCTGCTTAGTTTCCCAGATGCAGTCTTTACAGGGTGGATCACCAGCTGTTTTTATTTGTTGAGGGAGCTCTGGTGGTAATAGTCAGGAGTGTACTGCCAACCCAAAGGCATGTGGTTTGGATCCAGCAGCAGCTCTGCAGGAGAAAGATGGACAGACTCCTCCATAGAAATTCATAGCCTTTGAAGACCCTCCTGAATGCCATTTAAGAGCTGGTTCTGATTCAATGGCATAGAACAACATTTCACTTGTGGAGCAACTGGTGGCTTTGAATTACTGCCCTTTCAATTAACAGATTACTACTTCACCATTACCATAACACAGTTTCAATTAATTGCTCAGAGGGCCCCAGTATTCCTTAAACTACAGGGCTCATCTATGCAGGGAGCTTGGTTCCATCATCAAAGACAATTACAACTCTTAAGTTCTAAATGTATTTTCCTACTCACTCCTTCCTATCTTATTACACATGTTATCATTTGAACTCTCACACACTGCTTAAGTGGAAAGGATTTTTTCATATCCTGTTCCCAAGGTTGCATTACATTTTTTTGTAAAACTTCTTCCTCAAAGTCTTGGTCTTTGT
>NW_006399788.1:9624874-9629971 GCF_000299155.1 Elephantulus edwardii | reverse complement strand
TATTTTATAAAAAATACATGGAGTAAATTCAATATAACAGAGAAGCCAAAATCTTAGGACTCAAAGTAATATTTTTACTCATATTTTTTTTAAAGACACAAAGTTTATTTTTTGTTATCATTCATATGGGCATTGTTAAAAGAAAATTCAATGCATTCTTATAAAACCAAACAGTAACTATTACCAAATATTTGTACTTTTTAAAAGATTTCATTCATTGTTTTGTACTCTTGTCCAAGTGGTAAGGAGTTGCCCTGCAAACCCAAAGGCATGTAGTTCAAATATACCAGCTGCCCCATGGGATAAAGATGTGCAACTTCCGCTCACAACTGTCTCTGAAAACCCTCAGTAGGGTCAATTATAAGTTGATTCTAACTTGACATTACATAGGAACAACAACAACAACTATCTGCTTGTCATAAATTCTGATTCACAGATGATTCAAATTTTCATATAAGGTACATTTACTAGAGAATAATATATAATTTTACTTGAATTTTAAGTGCAAATTTTTATAGATTCAAAATAATGTGTAACCATTGTTTAATTTCATGATTCTTCAGAATTTATTCAGAACATTTACTGTCTTACATGATAAATGTCTACAGATTGGAGTTTTAAAAGGCATACTTGTATAGTTACCTCACCATTATCCAAGACCAAATAATATTCTATGTATTTCTTATCTCTCTGAACTTTCTGGTTGTTCATTTTCTGAAATAAAAGGAGAAAAATCATCAAGACAACATTATTTTTCTCTATATGAATTATCTGATTACTTGAAATGAACTCTTACTGAAAAATAAAGACTACAGTCTTCAATGTGGATTACACACCCTTCAATATCAAGAAGACAAAAATTCTCACCACTGGACCAATAAACAACATCATGACAGATAGAGAAAAGATTGAAGATTATAAAGATGATTTAATTTTATTTACTTTACCACAATCACAGCCATGATAACAGAAACAAAAACTCAAATGAGGAAAAAACGGTGGGAAGCCACACCTGCCTGCCTCCAGGTACCTACTTCAGCAGCAGAGAGCGAACCAACAACATCCCTTTGTCCCTGAAAGCAGTAAGCAGTGTGGGTAAGAAATCACATCCACACCTGTCTCTGACTGAGATTTGTCTCCTGTGACTCCATCAGCAACTTGGTAAGATCCAGTAGTCTGTTCTGTAACCACTGACAAGCAGTGATCAGAGGGTCTGAAAGCTGCACTCAGTGACCTCCACATCAGTTGTTTGCTGCCCTCAATGTCAGCAGTGAAGAGGATACCTGGAGGCCACACCACCAAGAACCCAGACAGGCAGGAGACTTATGCTCCTTTGCTCCTGAACTGGAGCACCACAATGTCACAAAAGAAGCAGATAACTTTAAACTCTGCAAAAAATCAAAACAAGTTATCACTTTAAAAGAAAAAAAAAAAAAGAAAAGCAGACCAAAACAAAGTCAGTGGAGCTCCTGGAAGAGTAAAGAGTGATGCCATGGAACTCAAAGAATACTCATCAAGTATTTGACCTGAGTGAAAGTAAAAATGGAAGATATAGACAAAATCTAGAGGAACTTACAAAACTATTCAAGACAAAGCAGATAAAACAAATAAAGCACTGGGAAGTACAGGGTAAAAACAAACAAACACAAAACAAATAAACTAGAAATATAGAATAATAAGACCAATATTTCAGAAGCTGTCCACATGTTGAGGGTAAAGATGAAAATAATTAAAGAGAGAGCATACAGAATCACTAAAAGAGAAAACAGAGGGCTCAGCACTGATCTATTAGAGCAAAAATCAGAAATAAGTATGAAGAAAATCTCATAATAATATGAGACAACATCAAAAGGAATAACATTCATATAATTGGAATTAAAGAACACAGAAAAGAAAAAAAAAGGCATTAAAAAACTGTGGAAGAGTAATTGAAGAAACATTCCAGAGAACCCAAACAGAATAGACTCCAGAAGCAAAACACCATGACATACAGACAAATTCACCAAAATAAAAAATGAAGAGAAAATTCTGAAAGCTTCTAAATAGAAATGAAGGTGAGCAAACAAGACTAAACTTTCTCAGTAGAGATCTTGAGAGTAAGAAGACAGTGAAATGACATATACCAAACATTCAAAGAATACAACTAACAAATGATAATACTGTAGCCAGAAAAAATTGTCCATCAAATATGATAAAGAGATCAGAATATTTCTAGAAATATAGAAACGAAGGAAGTTTGTTAATTCAAGGACCAATTTTGAAAGAAAAACTAAAGGAAGTTTTTTTCACAGAGATACCATAGAAAAGTGAGTAGATCAAAGTAACTAGAACAACAAAAAAGAACTCAAATGTCAGCAACAAAATCTTGCCTCTTATAATAACACAGAAAATGAACAGTTTAAATGCCTACACCAGGACCACCTGATGCCAATTTGGGGGGGGGGAAGTAGCAAATTGGGTAAAAACCTCAAAGTTCATCAATATGCTGTCTACACGAGGCACATCTGAGAAATGCAGATAAAGACAGACTGAAAATCAAAGAATGGGGGAAAAATATACCAAGCAAATGGAAACCAGAAAAAAGCAGGGATAACAATATTTGATATGGCTAAGATAAAATAGACTTTGTCGTTGTTGTGTTGTTAAGTGCCATCGTATTATATATGACTCATAGTGACCCTATAAATGAAAGACCTGAAAACTTGTATAACTTTCATTGTTTCTCCAAGTTCATAGAGTTTTGGAAGGCAAGCTATTTCGGGGGCAAGCTGTTTTGGAAGTGGATGCCACTCCTGCTTCCAAGCTTGTTTCAATCGGGGCGCTCCACCCAACACTGTTGTTCACCATGGTTAACCATTATCACATTTGACACATCAGTGTCACAGTTTTTAGCATCACAGCAACCATGAGTTTCTTCTGTACAGCAAATGGACAGACCAGTGTTATACCACTTAGAAGAATGGTTGATCAAAACCAATTAAAACCAGTTCTGAGGGCCACAGATTAAAATCACCCAAAAAAGACTTTAGGGCAAAAATTATTATAAATTCCAAGGAAGAATACTGTTATGATGCTTAAAGAGTCAATAGAACAAGAGGGAATAGCCATAATAAATATCTGTGCACCAAGTGATAGGCCTGCAAAATATACAAAAGAAATGTTAACCAAATTGAATAAATAGACAACACCACAATAGGAGTATCAGAATTAAATATACCACTCTCCAGGAGAGCCAGGATAATTAGAAAGAAACTCAGCAGAGATGCAAAAGAACTAAACTATACAATTATTCAGCTCAATTTCAAAGACATAAAGAGGATTCTGCATCCTAAAATAAGCTCAATACACATTCTTCTCCAGTGCAGGGGAAACATTATCCATACTTTAGGTCACAAAGCAAGCCTCAATAAATTTAAAAAAAATAAGTACTAAAAAGCATTTTCTCAGGCCACAATGCTACTAAATTAAAAATCAACAAAAGAATAATGGAGAAAAAAACAAAACCCCAGGCCCCTGAAAGCTAAGTAACACACTAGTGAAACACCAGTGGACGATAGAAGAAACATAAAACATGAAATAAAGCATTTCTTGAAATAAATGAGGATGAACTACAACTTAGCAAAACCTGTGGGATACAGCAAAAGCAGTACCAACAGGCCAACTCATAGCAATAAACAAACATATCAAAAGGGAAAAAAGGATGAAAATTAACTATTTAATCCAATATCTCCGACAAATAGAAAAAGAATAGCAAGTGCCCTGACAATCTCTAAAAGAAAGGAAATTATAAATATTAGGGCATAAAATAGAAAAAAACAAAACAATTGAAACTTTCAATAAGAGCAGAGTTAGCTCTTAGAAATGGTCAATATATAAATAGTACCAATAAATATTTGTGTTAACAAGAGAAAAAAAAAGAAATGTTCAATAAAATTGACAAACCACTGTCAAACTTAAGAAAGAAAAAGAAAGAAAAGACACAAATAATCCAAATAAGAAATGAAAGAAGTTACTTCACAAGAAAGTCAACTGAAATGAAAGAGATAATAGCAGAAAAAAAAAATATATGAAATACTAGAGGAATTCGACAAATATTGAGAAATGCAAAACTGGCTGCTGGTCCATGTCAGGAACTACTGTCCTGACACTGAGGCCCACGCCTGGAACTTTTGTCCTGATACCAATGGCCTACACCAGGACCACCTGATATCAATGACAGCACCAGGACCTGACACAATGTGCACCAGTAGTGATGTGCACCAAGAGCAATATGTGCCAGGAGCAACTCTAGAACTTGAGCAAGGTACTTTGCATGAAGTCACTGCTGTTTGGCTGTACCAATCAGAAGAGAGAAATGAGCTGAAGCTCATTCTTGAAGGGAAAACCAAGGCTTCTTGGTTTTCCAATCACATGTCTGTGCTCCATGTTGTGTCTCCTCATGTCCAGTCCGTCAACTGCCTTTAGCCTGGAGTACCTAGGGTTTCGCTAGCTGCAGCAGTTGTCTGACAGAGAAGGTTGCTTTCACAGTTCTTTTCTCTACCAAACTGAATCAGGTCTTCCCTTGGGTCAATAGACAGAGAAAAATCTAGGCAGAGTAGCTGGAACACTGACTTCAGATCAAGAACTCACTCTTGCATGAGACATGAAAAACTCTATGACAGTAATGTCACATAGAAAGCAGGCTACCTCCTCCCCTACTCAAGCCCAGAGTAAGATGTCACCCCCAAAAGAGTGACACTATCAATGGATTTCCTAAAGCCAGAAAGTCTGATGAAACTTTCTGACACAGAATTTAAAAGAACAATGATTGAATATTTTCAATGGGTGAAAGACAAAGTGAAGAATTAAAGGACACTGCAAGCAAAAAACAGGAGGACCTTAGGAAAACAATGCAAAACAATGCAGATAAAACAAGTACAGCATTAAAGGCTCTGGAAAAATAAGAACCCACAATCCAAAATATGAGGACCAATGTCTCAGATGCTGTCAACATTATGGAGGGTTGAACAGGGTTGGAGAGATAGAACATAGAACCAGTGAGGCAGAAGATAGAATTCTCACCACTGATCTACTAGAACAAAAAAGCAGAATTAAGGG
>NW_006399788.1:9623966-9624774 GCF_000299155.1 Elephantulus edwardii | reverse complement strand
AACAAACACATGAATAAATGTTTGAAATCCCTAACTCTAAGAGAGATGCAAATCAGAACAACTATAAGCTATCATCTCACCCCAGTAAAGATAGTAAAATTTAACAGAACAGCAAACAACAAATGCTAGTGAGGTTGTGGGGAACCTGAATCCCTTATTCACTGTTGGTGGGAGTGTAAAATGGTACAACTATGGAAGACAGTATGATTCTATCTCAAAAAGTTTCAAATAGAAATACCATTATCTCAGTAATTACACTACTGGGAATATACCCTAAAGAAACGGTAACTGACACCAAAGTAGATATTTTCACATCCATGTTTATTGGCTTTGTTCACAATAGCAAAGGGTTGGAAACAGCCCAAGAGCCCATCAACAAACCAATTATTAGAGAAGCTGTGGTATCATCACACAATGAAATACTATGCTGCATTGAAAAACAAGGAACTCATGTCCCTAGAGGACATTAAGCTGAGTAAAATAACTTAATCACAAAAAAGACAAATACTGTAATATGCCACTGTTATAAAACAGGACTGGAATAGGGATTGAGGGAAAGTAAGAAAAGAGTGGCTAAATAATGTACACAGCATTGAAACAGACAAGAGAGAGAACTTTATAAAAGGAATATATGATTAGGTATTATTGGCATGACATGAAGCCAGAATAAGTGCTGCATAGTAAAGTGAACTGGGGAAAGGGACTGCATAACAATGAAAGATTTTTTTTTCCAAAGCGAAGGGCGAACTAGGGGAAAGGGAGGGCAAGGAGGAAAACGTGCAACAATGAATGAATGAAAATCCAAGTT
>NW_006399788.1:9615464-9622170 GCF_000299155.1 Elephantulus edwardii | reverse complement strand
GACTCTATTGCATAAAGATACAGTAATAATAGAGGAAAGATTAGGTGAAGGCTATAGCCAGGGTTGTTCTGAGATGAATGGTGCCTTGTAGTTGTCATATGCCTTCAAATCTATTCCAACTCCTAGTTACCCTATGTGCAGCAGAAGAAAACACTGCACAGTCCTCTGTCCTCATCACAATGATTGCGATTTTAACACACTGTTGCAGTTTCTTTGTCAATTCATATAATTGAACATCTTCCATCTTCTTTTTTTTTCTCTGACAGTCTTTTACCAAGAGCTCACACTATGGTGAAAATATCAGTGAAAGAAAAGAACTGAGAAGGAGCATAACTACTATGGTAGGAAGGAAAGCAAAATAGTATGATGTCGTGAAAACAAGGCAACAGTTGCAGAAGAACATTATTATATGCACAATACAGTTTGCAAAATCAAATAATAATCAGGTTTTTTTTACAACAGAAGCCTATTGAGTCAACATAAAGGCAATCAGAAGTTGATTATTCATGGAAACATGTAAAGACTACAGTTAATGGTTCTTCTGGGTTCTCAGTTATCACCAGAATTTAGTAGAACCTAAACCCACACCAAACTGAACATGCTGGAAATTTATGTTAGGTCATGCCAATCCAGTGCTTACTGATGTTAAGAACATAAACAAAAGGTGATTGGATCTGAACTAGATCTTGAAGAAAGTCAAAGTAATTAGGTTAAAAATATTTTTATATGTACAACAAAGGTTTACAATACAAAATAAGAATACATTTTTAATTATTCTTCTGTGACTGGAAATAGTACTTTATACATTAAAGAACATTCTAAGTTCTTGTGAGCTTGTCCTTTGTCTATTATCCTCATTGCTACACTCCAGTCTCTATGTCGGCTTTTAAGAGAAATATGTTGAATAATTTCTAGAGAGTAGGATATTTTATCTCAAAATTATATTTTATCTCCTTGATTTGTGGCTATTGTTATTAGGTGTCATCAAGTCAAGTATAAGGACTTTGAACAATAGATCTGAAGCTTGTTCTATCCTGTGACATCCTCATAATCAGGTCCATTGTTGCAATCACTCTTGGAATCTACCTTGGTGAGGATCTCTTTCTTCTTTGCTGTCTTACCGCCTTTCCAAGTATGATGTCTCTCTCCAAGGAATAACCTCTCCTAATAACATTTCTAAAATATGTGAGAGGAAGCTTTATCATCTTTGCCTCTAAAGAATACTCTGGCTATGCTTTTTCAAGATTTATCTGTTTCTTCCTTTGACAGTCAATGGGATATTCAGTACTCTTCTCTAGCATCACAGTTCAAAGGCATCAATTCTTCTTCTGTCACCCTTAGTAATTTTCCAGCTCTCAGATGCATAACAAATGACTGAAAAGTCCATGGCCTGAATCATGTGCTTGTTAGTCCTCAAAATAACATCAGTGCTTCTCAATAATTTGTAGAGGTCTCTGACTACAGACTTTCCTAGTACAATATGTTTCCTGACTACCTACATCAAATATATTGATTGTGGACTCAAGAACATGAAGTCATTGTAAGTTGTTAAGTTTCAATCTGAAACTGAGCAACAGGCTGAGCAAATTATTGGAAAAGTTGGACTGTATGAAGAAGAATGTGGCATCAGGATTTGAGGAAGGATATTTTTCTGGTACTCTGCTTTTAGCCAAGAACAATCTGACATTAACAACAATATTTCTAGTGCCATGGCCTTTTCTAAATCCAGCCTGAATGCCTGGCAATTTCTTGGCTATGTACCATTCTAGCAGGTTTTGAATGAAGTTTAGCAATATTTTGCTTGCATGTGATATTAATGATATTGTTCAATAATTCATGGTAGGCTACATAAATACTGCGAAAGTCTCCTGATTCTTGAGGGCATGTAACATCTTTGTAACTTGACAATTATACTTGAGCCATTATCATCTATTCAGTAAATCATCATTCTATAAAAAAAGGTTTGAATAGTGTCTGTATGCAGTAACAAGTTAAATACTTTTTTAGTTTCAGTTAGTTTCAACTTCTGAGGTTAGCTAGGCCAAAGTACTTGAAAGCATTACAAAGAAAAAGAAAAATATACATACAACTAGTCTTGAGGCAGGTGGGACCACAAACTTCCGAGATTCATGTCCCCAAATCACATCCTCCATCCCACAGGAGCTGTTAGCCTTTGTTTCATCAGGGTCATGCTTGAACAGTGCATGCCCTTGTTCATCCTGATCGGAGGGGCTTAGAGGTTCAATGAAGTATCTTTGATCCCCCTGGCTGAAGTAACCTCTGCAAAACATAAGAATTTAGATTCCTTAACAAAAGATTTCTGATTTCAATTTTTTTAAATAATTTTTAATTTGTTATTTATTTTTTTACAGAGGTTTTGGATTTCCATTCATTCATTGCCACAATTTTCTCCCTTCCCACCCCTCCCCACCAGCTATTTTAATAGACATATAGACTCCTAAAAGTGACCTTATGAAACCTCAGGTCAACCCCTGAAAGAGTTCAAGATTATAAACTATAGGCAGTAAACTAGAGTAAAATATTACAGTCAGAGTTACCTGTAGATAGGATCTAGAATGATTCTCTCTGTGAAGAAATGGGAACTTTCAGAGGGGGAAGTGGAATTGCAGTGTCATATAGCTAACGCATGTCAGTGACCACACAAGAATGAAAATGTCTTCATACTTAGTCCAGTGTTAATACAGTTCCCCTGCTGTGTCTGTTATAATGATTCGTTGGAAATGACAGAAACTTTGAGGTTATGTAAATAAGGATTCAAATCATGGGTCTATCATCTACTGTCTGTGAGCCCAATAGGAAAAGTTATGAAACTTATGCAGTCTCAGTTTTTTAATCTATAAATCAGGGATAATAATTACTACCTAATAATGCAGTTGTTAGGATTGAAGGAAATAATACATAAAGCACATAAACAATGAAAATAATAACTACTTCCCAAGTGCTTTTCTGATGCCCTAAGCAAACATTCATTCAAGTATCAATTAAAGAACACTCATTATTGACTAAGCATTGGACTAAAGAAAATTATGGTCTCTCCCTTTAAGTACCAAATGTTCAAATAAGCAAGATGGAGGTATATTAAATAATCACAGAAGTATATCATTACTAACTGGGAGTTGCTACAAAGAAAGAGTATAAAGACTTTTTCAAGAATATTTTATAAAAAAGACTGAATTAAATGCACCTGTAACAAGTAGACTGCATAATGATTGTGGGAGATGAATTAAGTAATTCATAGTAATAATCCACATAAAGGATCAGAGTGGCTTGGAATATAATGTGGCCATAGAGATAGGATCTAATAAAAAAATCTCAGGAAATATAATTCTTAAAACAAAAAACTCGTAGTTGACAAGTTGATTCTAACCCATGGCAAGCCAGATGTGTACAGCAGAACTGCTTCATAAAGTTTCAAGGTTATGATTTTTAAAGCCTATTGCCAGGTTTTTCTTCCAAGGTGCCTCTAAGTGGGTTTAAACAGTCAATCTTTTTGAAAGTGCTTAACTATTTGCACTATTCAAGGACTCCCAAACCAGGAATTGGTCTTGATATTTATAGAAATTAAGAAATTGAGAAAAAGAACTCACCAAAAAATCTAGACTCATTACTTGGACAAGTTATTGGTAAAACATATTTATTATTGAGGTAGGGAATACCAGTAAAATTCTAGTTTTGAGAGAAATTAGTTTGATTTGGGGCATATTAGGACTGAAATTTATTTAAGACAGCCAACTAAGCCTATTAAATTAATTTAATTTTTCATTGTTGTTAAGTGAGGGTAGAGTTGTTAGTGATCCTCCATGTGAGATTTCAGGGGCTTTAATATCACAGAAGAAAAATGTCCACTTTCTCTATCAGAGCATGTGGTGTATTCAAGCCTTGGGTTGGCAGCATATCCCCTTACCTATTGGGTCACCCGAATTTAGTCTGGATATCAGAAGAGACAGGCATGGACAACCTGTACTTTTCAGAAATAAATGGATATCATAAAGTTTATGAGATATGTTAGGAAGAAAGTAAGAAGTGATGGAAAAGAGGATTCAAAATTGTTAAATACTTTAAGCCCAACATTGAAATTAGGCATACATCTTAAGAACAAACAAAAACACTCAAGAGAAATGTATTGTCTTTCAAAATTCAAGAATTTCAAGCCCTTGAGATGATACTCATCCATAACAAAATGAACTTCAGGCTTAAGGAAAAAACAAAACAAAGCAACGCGAAAATAAAATCACAAGTAAATACAAAATATACATAAAAACTTACCTTAGCCCCCTACATGTGCTGATACTAGCATCAGAAGCCTTTTCATTAATAATATGCCCTTGGTAGTAACAGTCATCCTAAATAAAAGGGGAAAGAAATTAGTAAAGGCATGTGGGAGAGAGAGAGAGAGAGAGAGAGAGTGTGTGTGTGTGTGTGTGTGTGTGTGTGTGTGTGTGTGTGTTAACCCCATTGTTGGGTTTCGTTTTGAAATCTTGAAATATAGTCTGTTAACACCTTTAAGGAACTTTCTTTTGAAGAAAAGTCAATTGAGAAAAAAAATATTACAGGTTTCTCATGGTAAAAACTTTGGTTTTTAATTACTGATCCCTAACTAGTAACAAAGGATGAGATTTCAAAGCATGTTCGAAAGGAACAAACTTACATGTGTATATTTAAACCTTGATGTTCTCAAACATCAGACACTCATTCTTCCTATTGTTTAATTGCTCATTAAAATTTTTCTAGCAGAAATTTACATATTCACACCAATGTTTGGATTATTCAGATTTGCTTTTTATGTGTTGATTTATCCAAAGATTTCCATTAGATTCACTACTTTAACTGAACAATCTCTGTTTCCATTTGAAGCAGAAATCCCATTCAACACTTTTCATATGATTGTTTAATCAAAAACATCTTTCTGCTTTTGGACAGAAGGGACATTGACCCATATACATCTTTGTATCACCGTCATGGTAATAACACAATGATGAACAACCTCTCTTACTTCACTTGCATACTGGACACATACACAGCCTAAGAAAAGAGAGGTTAAACAAACAAAAAACAAAATTAGAAATTGTTTAAAGAAAAAACTGGGTGCTACGATTCTATGACTCAGGAAATAGTCTTGAGTTTGAGAAATCAGATAGTTCAGACAGGTGACTGACACTGATGTAAGAGTACTTGTTACTGTTGTTAGACACCATCAAGTTGACTGAGTAGGATCTGAGTGACCTTACGAATGACAGATTATAATTTTACCCTGTCTGTGCCATCCTAGATAGTTTAACTTTTTACTTTCCTAACTAACATCTTCTGCCCACATTCAAATAAGGAATCCTTGAAGGCTGGGAGAAGGTAACACAATTATCAAAGAATGCCTTTGTTCTGATCCAATTGGTGTAAAATTACTGATGAAAAGAGAATCAGGGCTATAAAGTCAAAACCTGACAATAATCACTTGAGGTCTATGAGTCAGTCACACCCCAACAGAGAATGAATATAGGGCATTCACATACCATTATCTGAGGGCTGGTGGTGACCTCCTTTCCAGTGCAATTGTAATATGTTTCTGTGTAATCTGATGCAAAGAGATCCCTAAGGGGACGGGGGAAGGAAGAAAAAGTTATGGTTAATCCTACTAACTACAAAATCCAGTGATCAAAGCATACATTTTCACTGGATATGCATAAAATCTTGTCCTGATGTCTTCCTCCTTACCGTTCTAAACAAGGGTAAGCATGGAAACGGTGCTTAAAATGGAAAACCTAGAGGAAAGGACAGGTCTGGATAATATGAAATAATATCTCTTTCCCCACAAAACTGAGAATACTTGTTGAGAAATTTGAGAAAGATATGATAGAGAGAAGAACTAAGCTGATAAGTATGGGTAAAATTCGTGATGTCTCTCAGTGGTTTAGGATTAACAGTCATTTTAAATTACTAGTAAACATTAACACCAGGCGAGAAGAAATTTTACTGATAATTGACTTGAATGGGGTAGTTATGGTATTTCCAAAATCCTCATTGACTGTCGGACAATTATTTCAATTATTCACAGAAACCTGGAGTCTGAATATAATTTTAAAGAGAGTGGTGAGAAAGAAATAATTAATTTATGCTGAATACCATTTCTATATCACTGTTATATATGTTACATGCATTTTTAAATTAACTAGTTCAACATTATCATAAGAAATTTTCTCCATTTTTTTCAAATAATATTATATAAATCAAGATACAAAGACCATATTTATGCCTTCATGAAGATAAAACCTATAATTATTCCATTATACTATCACACTTATTCCAAATGCCAGTTAATCATTTGTTGTTCTGATTCACAGTAGGTGTTTGGTTTTTTTGGGGGAAAAATGTCTTGCTATCTTTTCTGGAATAAACCAGGATTCAAAAGAGATTCAAACACAGAAAAACTGCTTTTGAGACACAGTATTTTCAAGGTATAGATGGGGATGGTAGCACTAAAACTTGAAAAGGAATATTAGATTAATCAGGAAATCTGTTATGGATTGAATTTTGTTTCCCATTTATATGTTCAAGAAGTTTTTATCTTTCTACTTAATATTTAATACCATTTGAGAATGGAATTTTTTTCAGTATATTTTAACTCTCTCATTGTTGCAACACAGAATAATTTCATGAAACAACATATGAGCAAGAGCCTCTGGTGATGAAG
>NW_006399788.1:9613129-9614194 GCF_000299155.1 Elephantulus edwardii | reverse complement strand
TGCTAAGAAAACAAACAGATTCATCCTGGAAAGGGTTAAACTGGGTGGCTCCTTGGAGGCAAGGATTCTGAGGCTCCGTCTAACATACTTTGGACATATTGTAAGGTGGGACCAGTCCTTGGAGAGGGACATCATGCTTGGTAGGGTGGAGGGACAGCATAGGAGGGGAAGGCCCTCTATGAGGCTCATTGATTCAGTGACTGGGGCAATTGGGATGGGTGTATCGGAGACGGTGTGATTGGCATGGGACAGAGCGCAGTTTAGGGCTGTTGTACATAGGGTCACTAGCGACTCGACGGCACATAACAACAACATTGTTGCAAAGTCAAAACAAACTCATAGCTCACCCTCCAGTGGGCTTTGAGAGGCTATAAATTGTACATGAGGAGATTGTCCATCTTCTGTGGAGCAGCTGGTGAATTTGAACCGCTTGCCTTTGGGTTGGCAGCACATATCTTTACCCATTAGGGTCATTAGGTCATTAGAGTCTTAAGCTAATCATTTTTTTAGTTACATCACAGATTGATTAGTAAGACAGAGCAAGCAGACACAGGGGGAGTGGGGGAGAGATGCCACACCCCATGATGAAGATTATCCAGACTAAGAAGGTCAATAAAACAGACTTTCCTCCAAAGCCAGTAGCGAAAGTGGTAGTTTTCCATTAAATGCGGCTCACTGAACTTAAATTTCTTTGCTGATAAACAGTAAGAAAATAAATTTCTTTCTATGAAAGCTACCCTTTTGTAGTATACCTTTTACAGCAGCACTAGATAACTAAGATAGCTATGTTAAAGACCAAGCAATAGGCAAGGTTTTGATCTAATATGTGCAATGGGAAAGTAGTTTTGGAATTGAGAAATGAGAAGAAGCTGGAAAAGTTTTGAAATATCTAAAAGCAAAGCCTAGATTACCTTGGAGGGGTTGATGGTATAATTATGGGCCTCAGTGGTAGTTCCAGTGAGGGCACGGAAAAAAGTAAACTTAGAAGTTTGCCTCAAACCTGTTCCTGAGATGGTTCTGAAATTCAACCATCTCAGGAACAGGTTAGAGGCTTTGAACACTAAT
>NW_006399788.1:9574812-9611214 GCF_000299155.1 Elephantulus edwardii | reverse complement strand
AACAACAACAACAACAACAGAAGTTTGCATCATCTAAGAGAATATGGTGTCAGCAACAGATTATTACTAGAAATGTGGTTGCTATATGTAAGACTTTAAAAGAAAATGGTGAAAATGTAATTAGACAATGGATGGACAAAGAAGGATGCTTTCTATGTGATAGCTAGGAATTTGTATGTTAAAATATTCATTGTTGTTGTTATGTGCTATCAAGTCAGAACCAACACGAAGCTGACTTTCTAGTGTATTTTCAGAGGCAGTAAATCACATGGGAGGAGAAGATTTCCCATCTTCATCCTGAGGAGCAGTTGGTGGATTAGAACTGCATGCCTTTGGGTTGGCAGCAAAAATTCTTAACAGTAGGCTCAGTAAGAGTCGGAGCTCAGTAAAAGGTAAAATTTATAAGTGATGAACTATTTTTAAGCAAGATTTCAAAGTTGATAGGGCAAAGAGCCTCAAGCTCTCAAGGAGAGATAGGGTTGCTTGCTAGAAAAAGAATTGAAAATGAACAGTGCAAAATTAAAACTATAACTTAAATATTTGGAAAATTGTTTTGTACAAAATAAGGACAATTGTCCTAGAATTTTCAGTGAAGACATGGCTACAAAATTTATTAAAGAGATTAAGCTTATGACTGATGGATATAACCAGCATAAATAGCATCGTTCGTGGGACACATAGAGAAGGCAGAAAGAAATCTCAGCAAAACGGGCCTTGAAAATCCCAGCCCACCCTATGGGTAAACTGAACTGAAAGGGACAAAGAAAATATTTAGGAAAGAATGCTACCCAACTCTTGGAATTCTACAAGACAAGAAACAAGTCAAAGGAGCTACATCTGCTGTTCTCCAAGAAAAGAAAAGAGCTATCCTTGGAGCAGTTCTGGAAAGAGCACTGAAAGCAGAAATGCACCAGTTTCAAACAGTGGAGTCTTGGCTTTCCAAGTCTAAAAGAATCAGATTTTCCAACTAGGTTCTGAAGTGTGGGATACTATTTAGTAGTGTCAGGATAATGTGTCCACTACCTAAAACTGAGGAAATGGGGCTGCCACACTCAAGAGACAGAAGAATAGAGCCTGTCAAGGTCAACGCTATGGTCTACTCAGATTAAATAGGACATGGGCCTGTCCAAACCCAAGAGAGCAGTGCTGCATTGTAGGGGAGATAGAGGGTGGAACGGAAGCCAGGTTCCAGAATAGAATTCACAGGGTATAGCCAACAGGCACAGTTTGGATGGCAGAGGTATTTCCCAGAAAAGAAAAATTTGAAAAAAGAGAAAGGATTATTTCCAAGTCTCCCGAAATATAAACTGTTCTGTTGAGTTTTGAACTCACTTGATATACTTTACTCCTTCTTTCTCTTCAAGTTATATCTTTCCTAATGGAAGTGAGTCACCTATAACTTGATGGCACTTAACAACAACAACAGCATTGAGAGAGATCAGTTGGCCTAGTGGACAGAAAGTGATGCTACCAAGCCAAAGGAGGGTGATTCTAATCTGTGGCCCTTGGGCCTGGTTTTAATTGTTTTTGGTCAAACATTCTTCTAGGTTGTATAACCCTGGTGTGTCCACTTGCTGTACAGAAGTAACCTGTGGTTGCTGTGAAGCTGAGCACTGTGACACTGATGTGTCAAATGTGAGAATGGTTACCCATGGTGGACAGTGTTTGGTGGAGCTTCCCAATTAAAACCTACTTGGAAGCAGGGGTGGCATCCACTTTCAAAATACCTTGCCCCTGGAAAACCTATGAACCTGGAGAAAGGATGAAAGTCACACAAGTGTTGAGGGCTTTCTTTCATTGGGTCACTATGAGTTGCCTACAACTCGACAGCACTTAACAACAACAACAATGGAAATGTCTTCTTTGTGTCTTTCTCATCATTATTCTTTGGAAACAGATAATCTGTAATCTAAATTTCGTAAATTCAAAGATGAAGAGGAATTTTGCATCAGGATGGAATACACCTAAAATTTCAACAATATCTCATATAGATGGTCCAGAAGATGAGATTTTGGACTTGAAGTTGATGTAAAGCTTTTAGGATAATGTGATGAGATGTAGGTGTGTTCTTTGTAGGAAATAAATGCATTTTGATAGCCAAGATGTGAAATGTTATGACTTGAATTGCGCCCCTCAAAGGTGTTTTGAAGTTTTTTATTCAATCATGTAGAGATTAATTTATTTAGCTATTAACAGAAACATCAGCATATCTAACACACCAGGGGCTCTAGGAGAAAAAGACAAAGCATTCTTCCTGGTACAAAATCAGGAATGGATTCTTTGTCAAGATTATTTAATCTGTGTGCTTTGCAAATAATCCAAGAACATGGACAGGAACACAGCATCAGGATTAGAAGAAGAATCATTGACAAATGCTGATACGCAGATATTATAAAAAAAAAACCCCAACACAACAAAAACCCCTTAATGGCTAAAAACTTACTAATGACGATCAAAAACACAAACCCTCACAATTGGACGAATATACAGCATCATGATAATGAAGATAAGATCAAAGGTGTAAAGAATTTAATTCCATTTGGATCCACAATCCAACACCTGTGGAAGCATCAGTCAAGAGATAAAGTGACAATGCAACAATGGAACAAAAGAAGCTACAGCAAAGGACCTCAAAAGATCTGAAAAGAAAGAATTGTTGAAATACTTTATAACATGGATGAATCCAGAGGATGTTATGCTGAGTTAAATAAGCTAGCTACAAAAGGAAAAATACTGTGCAAGTTACAAAAAGCTAAAGAAAGGTCTGCATACAGAATCCTTCTTGGATTGTCAACAGAAGAAGAAGAAGAAGAAGGAGAGAGAGAGAGAGAGAGAAAAAAAAAGAAGTAAAAGTAAGTAGATACTAGATGTTGTTATGTGTTATTGAGTCGCCTGTGATTTATGTACAACAGCCCTAAACTCTGCTCTATCATGTGCCAATCTCACCATCTCTAACACACCTACCCCAACTATCCCAGTTACTGAATCAAGCCACCTCATAGAGGGTCTTCCTTTCCTGCACTGTCCCTCCACCTTCCCAAGCATAACATCCTTCTCCAAAGGTTGCTCCCTCCTTGCAACATTTCCAAAGTATGTCAGATGAACCTTCAGAATCCTTGCCTCCAAGGAGCAGCCTGGTTTAACCCACTCTAGGATGAACCTTTTCATTTTCTTAGCAGGCTGTGATATAGCCAATACTTTTCTCCAATACCACAGCTCAAAGACATCAACTCTCCTTCTATCATCCCTAGTCATTGTCCAAATTACTGACACATAGCAAGTGATTGCAAAGACCATCATGGTACTAGGTGTAGCTAATGTTAGATGGATCTTGGCTGAAAGCAGGGAATACCAGAGGAATGTCTATCTGTGTTTCGTTGATTATGCAAAGGCGTTTGACTGTGTGGATCACAACGAACTGTGGCTGACTCTGTGAAGAATGGGAATCCCAGAGCACTTGACTGTGCTTATGCAAAACCTATATTTGGACCAGGAGGCAGTTGTCAGAACAGAATAAGGAAACACTGCTTGATTCAAAATTGGGCAGTGTATAAGACAGGGATGTGTCCTATCACCATACCTTTTCAATCTATATGCAGGACAGATTATCTGGGAGGCTGGGCTCTATGAGGAGAAATGTGGCATAAGGATTGGAGGAAGATTCATCAACAATCTGCATTATGCAGATGATATAATCCTGCATGCTGAAACTGAGGAGGACCTGAAATGCTTGCTGCAGAGGGTCAAGGACTTCAGCCCTCAATATGGATTGAGGCTCAATATATCAAGTAAACAAAGGTTCTCACCACTAGGCCAATTGGCAGTATCATGATGGATGGTCAAGAGATTGAGATTGATAACAGTTTTAGTTTACTTAGCTCCACAGTCAACACTTGGCATCAGGAGCAAGGAAATCAAAATATGTATTGTGTTGGGAAAGTCTGCTGTTAGAGATACTAGATACATACTAAAAAGTGAAAATAAATATATATATAACACAGTATCATCTAGGTAAGAAATGACAGAGAGGTATAAAAACGTGGAAGGACTAATGGAAATAAGAACTACAAGGAGGAAGTTGGAAAAGTGGGATGACATTTTATTGAAATTAATGCTATAGAACAATATGTGTAAATATAGTTGAATAAAAACTTTTATTTGCCTTGTAAACTTTTACCCCGCCCCTCCCAAAACAAAATAAAAGTGCAACAATCACACTTTAATGACCCAAGCCATGGATTTTTCTATTCCTTCACATGAGTGTGAAAGTTGGACAATGAACCAAGAAAAGCAGAGAAGAACTGATGCCTTTGAGGTGTAGTGTTGGCAAAAATATACTATGTACTTCCCAAAGAACAAACAAATGTGCCTTGGAAATAAATGCACCCAGCATTTTCTTGGAGACGAGGATAATGATTTCATCTCACATACTTTAGGATATCAAGTGTGGTAAAGTACAGGGTGCAGAAAAGAAGCTGACCCTCAGGAGATGCATGGCCACTGTGGCTGCAACAGTGAGCTCAGCTCCAGAAGGGTTTGGGAAGGTGCTACAGGATTGTGTGGTGGCTTCTTTTGTATGGAGGGAACTGACTCAACAGCATCTTGCAACAGCAAGAAGTTGTAGTCGACTCCATAGCAGTGAGAGTTTTTTTGTTTGTTTTGTTTTGTTTTACTAGTGGATAGAATCCAATTTGGGAACATGACTTTTTTTAGCTTGTTAGTGAGGCCATGACATTGTTGGGCACTATTTTAGCTGATTACATTTGAAATATAGGCAAGATGATTACACAGAGAACAGCAACAGCAGAAATGGAGGAAAAAAGCTGTCAAGCTAGATGAAGATCATCCAGGAGCTGAAACTCAAAAGAGACGAGGACCTTCCTCCAGAAGAGACATCTAGAGCAAGGGTCCTGAATTTAGAAGTCTAGTCTACTAAATTGTGAGAAAATAAACTTGCTTGTTAATAACACTTCTGGTGTTTCTATTATAAATGCACTAGATAATTGAGACAAATTGTAATGTCTTAACTGAGAAGAATTAATATATATAAAGGAACAATGTTATGTATGGGGGAAATGAGAAGAAGGATCATTGAACAGAAATAGTATTATTGGTAGGAGAGCCAGGAGAAAGAAATTCTGATTTTACCACCAACTTGTCCTTTGGTATTAGCACTTTATTTACTTACTGTTAATTCCCAGTTACAAATGATTTTTATATTTGATCTTATAGGAAAAATAAAATGTACCATTTTTGGGAAATGATTACAAATTTTAACTATGTTTAAATCTTGTCATCCGATGTTATAGAATTGTTTAAATTGTATGTATGTATGTTTGCAGTGAATTTGCTGTGTTTTATTACATGAACCATTGGAACATTACCAGTATATTTCTGCTATTTCAGTAGAAACAAATATTCGTGGAGCCCCCAGGCCTAGTTTAGACCAAAAGCTGATTAGGCAAGGTTTGTGAGAGCCATAAGTAGTAACAGACCCAATTAGCACATTTTCCACTTGCTAACTTGCTGCTGATGAGAGTAATAAAAAAAAAATAATAAAGACACTTACTTGGTTTTTTTCAAATGAAGTACCACAATTTTTCCATTAACTGTCATTTTATACTGCAATTCAGTTTCAAATTTGTCCTGCAACAATGCACAAACATTTAGTGGTAACTAAAAACACACATAAAAATAATCATTAGCAAGCAATGTCTGTTTCACTTTAGCAATAGTCTGTACAATACCAGATGCCTGCCTCTGTCTCTTTATGCAGATCAAATTCTTCCAACTAAATAGACAAAACTCTGGGATGTTTCCCTCCATCCAGTTAAACATTCTAAAAATATTGTTCATGTCTTGTTTATGTGCAAAACATTATGCTCAGTGTTAGAAACTCACAAGAAAAGAATGGATCATACTGTCAAGGAGCTAGTTATCTTGTGCAAAGGGTCAGTTCCAACTTTATGGTATGCAACAACAATAATAACAATAGGCGCCATGACGTAGAGTAAATCTGAGGCTTCTGGGAACCCTAGTAGACCTAGGCAATGGCCTGAAATTGTTGCCAATGTGAGAGAATTATTGTGCTGCCAAATGTTCTTTCTTGTAGCATAAGGCAATAAGTAGCAAACCAATTCTTACCTTTAAAGGAGTATACAATCTAAATGATAGAACAGTGACTATCTTTGAAACATAAACTTCTAAAATCAGAAATCTTGATTTAATACTGTTTAACAGAAATTCTTACAGGTACTATTTTGAAAATTCACCAGAGCCTTATTTATTTATTCATTCACTTGTCTATTTTGTTCATTTACTTATTTGCTCATATATTCCACAATCCCCCCCTACCTCCAAGTGGTAAGAAGCTGAGCTCTAATCCCAAAGGCATACAGTTCAAATCTATCAGTTACTCCGGGAGAAGGATGGGCAACAACCTCCCTGTGATTTACTGCCTCTAAAAATCTGCTGGAGGATCAGCTGAGTCTGAGGCAACTTGGTAGGACCTAACAAGAAGCCAAGCTGTCATAGGTAAATCAGACCTCTTATCCACTAGAGGGCACCATCTACAAAAATAACTAGAGTGCTGCTTGTAGAATTGTTTTGAAAAGTGATTCATCAAAGACCCAGGTAACATTTACAGAATGCTCATAAAGACTCTCAAACTCATTTGCTGTCAAGTCAGAAGTGACTCCTAGTTGACCTCGCAGTGAGTTGCATGGGAAGAGACAGCACATTTTCCATCCTGGGAGCCATTGGTGGATTATAATCTCCAGAGAGTTGCCACTTTTAGGTTAGCCCCTCAGTAATCTACAAATGAGATAACCAGAGCTCCCCTCTATGGGATACAGCAGTTTCCTTATCAGAAGGGTGGTCAATCGCATTGCACACTCTGATTTTTTTTTTTATTTTTAAAGTAACAGCTACTTAAATCTTTCCAGGCAAAATCACGACAACCCTTGTCTTAAATAGGTTTTGGTATGTGCCGCTGAGTCAACTACAACTAATATCCACTCTTCGAACAAGGGTCAGAACTTGGTCCTATCCTGAGCCAACCACACCTGACCCCAATGCCACCATCTCTGTGTCAATCCATCTTGTTCATGGGCTTCTTCTCTTCTAGGTATGACGTCTTTCTACAAGGGCTGGCCTATCCTTAAGTGGCAGGACAGTATTTTTATTAGTTATTATCTGGGCCTTGAAAGAAAACTGCCTGATTGCTAGTAAAACAACGATGTCAGTAACTTTTATAGTTTGTGCTTGTACGGCAAGAGAGGAATTACAAAGCCAAGCAACCCTGATGAGACAGGATTGAAATACTAGTCTCACAGTTACTTGAGACACTTCTGCTTGCAGATGGTACAAGTCTTATAATCACAATGAAACTATATCTGGTTTATATCTGAGGTTTTATAGATAGATACAAGGCAAAAGTCACATGACAAAGGCTGTCATGTAAAATACAGACCTCCCAGTGAATTTTGATGTTCAAATAAAATTCTTTTTTAGAATTAGTATGGTCCATGTAATATTTAAAATATATGGAAAAATCAGCTGTGATTTACCTGAAATCCAAATTTAACTTGAGATCTTGCTGTTTTGTTTTGTTTCTTTTCCAAACCTGGCTACTCTGCACAGGAAAATGTGCATGAGAGGTGAGAAAGAATGGATATCAGACATAAATCACTAGCAAAATGAGATGAGATTGTGAACTACCAGAGCATGGAAACCACTAGCTGGGAAAATGAGATTCCTTCTTTTGTAATATTTCTTTAGTCTGAAGTTATTTTTTAATGGATTAGCTGTATACTTGCTGTAAAGTACATTAAAGATAAGAACTAGCACCTGAGAATATAGTCACCTGGCTACTAAGAAGTAAACATAGTAAAGTGTTCTTGCAGGACAGTGAGGACACTTTCTACGCTCAAATTCTTAAATCCATCATGTTCAATAACAGCTACAATGGACAGGAAAGAATTCAGAAAAGTAAAAATATATATGTGTCATGGAATTTTCACTAAAGTATTCAAATCATTTAGGTAAAATTTCTTTTGCTAAGAATATCTAAGGGAATTTGATGTAATATTTTTTCTTTAAAAGATAAAATTGATGTTCCTTATACGGATTCCGTTCAAGCATTAAGAGCTTATCGAATACTTTCTATGTTTCGGGGCATGAGGATAGAGATGAGTGGGACTGAAGAAACAGGAGCAAGTCAAACACAAATAAAGCTTATTATTCTTATTAACCTACTTTGTAACCTGTTGGCCTGCTTCTTACGTTTAGTAAGACTGCTCATCTCTGACAGATCAAATCCACTAGCAGCTCCACAGGAGAAACACAGGCAGTCTCCTCCACAATATTTACAGCCTTAAAGCCAATAGAGAGGCTCTGTGAGTAGGAATTGAGTCAGTGGTAGTGAGTGATAGGTTTTTCCTACTAGTTTTAAATTGGATTTCTCCTCTCTCTCATATATACATGTTAGCATTTTATATATGAACTTAATATCAAGATATCAAGAATTAAAATAGTGCAAACACAGACCACTACTGATAAGCATCTCCAAAGATCTACTAGTATATACACAAATATTCAGTATTCCATTTCATAGATGCAAAAGACTTGAGGCTACCAGAGCTTCCTATAAATATAGTTGTTGTTGTTGTGTGCCTTCAGTTAGGAACCAACCCATAATTGACCCTTCAGCAGGTTTGATAGGCATTTAATCACATGGAAGGAGATTTCCCATCCTTCTCCTCATGGAGCAGTTCGTGGAGGCAAACCATGCACTTTTGGGATTGCAGCACAGCTTCTTACAGCTAGGCCACCATTTTGTTATTGTTATTGCTGTTGTTATGTGCCATTGAGTCCCTTGCTATTCATCACGACCCTCTGTACAATAGCCCTAAACCCTGCTCTATCCCTTTCCAGTCTTTTTTTTTTTTTTTGACACACGTACCTCCTTTACCCCAGTGATGGAATCAATCCAGCTCATCAATGGTCTTTCTTTTCTGCGCTGTCCCCCACTCTTCCAAGCATGACTTTCCTTTCAAAGTACTGACCCTGCCTTGCAACATGTCCACAATATGTCAGAAGGAGCTTCAGAATCCTTGCCTCCAAAGAGTAGCTTGGCTTCGCTCTCTCCAGGATGAGCTTGTTTGTTCTCCTAGCAGTCCATGGTATATTAAATACTCTTCTCCAGCACCAAAGCTCAAAGATATCAACTCTCTTTCTATCACCCCTAGTCACTGTCCAGCTCTTTGATGCATAGCAAGTAAGGGCAAAGACCATGGCCTGTATCAGGTGCACTTTAGTCTCCAGACTGACATCATTGCTCCTCAGAACCTTGGAGAGGTCTCTGAAAGCAGACTTTCCCAATCATCTTTTAATTTCCTGGCTGCTGGCACCAAGAGTGTTGATTGTAGAGCCAAGCAAACCGAAGATGTCAACAATCTCAATCTTTTCACCATCTGTCATGATGTTGCAAATCGGCCCAGTGGTGAGAGTCTTTGTTTTCTTGATGTTGAGCTTCAATCCATAATGAAGGCTGAATTCTTTGGCCCTCTGCAGCAAGTGCATCAGGTCCTCCTCAGTTTCAGCAAGCAGGGTTGTGTTATCTGCATAACGCCAATTGTTGATGAGTCTACCTCCAATCCTGATGCCACACTTCCCCTCATAGAGCCCAGCCTCCTGGATCTGTTCTGCATACAGATTAAAAATATATGGAGATAGGACACATCCTTGTTGCACATCCTTCCCAATTTTGAACCCTGCAGTGTTTCCTTGCTCTGTTCTGACGACTGCCTCCTGGTCCAAGTATAAGTTTCTCATAAGGACAATCAAGTGTTCTGGGATTCCCATTCTTCTCAGAGTCAGACACAGTTTGTTCCACACAGTCAGATGCCTTTGCATAGTCGATGAAACACAGACAAACATTCCTCTGGTACTCTCTGCTCTCAGCCAAAATCCATCTGACTTTAGTTTTAATATCCCTAGTGCCATGGCCTCTTCTAAATCAGCCTGCACTTCAGGCAGTTCTCTGTTGATGTGCTGTTCCAGTTGGTTTTGGATAATCTTCAGCAGAATCTTACTTGCATGTGATATCAATGATATGGTTCTATAATTTGCACACTCTGTCAGATTGCCTTTCTTTGGAATGCCAACAAATACAGATCTCTTTCAGTCAATAGGCCACGTGGTTGTCCTCCAGATTTCTTGAACAATGTGGTAACCACATCCAGGGAATCATTTGTTTGTTGCAATATGGCAATTGGCATGCCATCAATTTTGGGTGCCTTGGTGTGTTTTTTTGTTTGTTTGTTTGCCAATTCTTTCAGAGCAGCTTCAACTTCCTACTTAATCACTACAGGCTCTTGTTCATATGTTGTTTCATGAAATTCTCCTGTGTCCACCAATTCCTATTGGTACAATGACTCTGTATATTCTTTCCATCTTCTTTTAATGCTTCCTGGGTCATTTACTATTCTGCTCAAAGCACCCTTAAGTATTCCAACTTGAGACCACCATAGGGATCATATATTTGGAAAAACAAGCATTCATAAGTAAGGATATAGAAGCCCAAACAGACATATTTGTCTGAAATATCTTGAGAATACCCAGCCTAACTAAAAAAATTTTAAAAAAAAGTTTTCTGGAGAAACAGAAAAAGAAATCTTAATTACTGAAGCATGAAGTCATAAATATATATTTATATTTCAATACACCTTTCAATTAAAGATTCTTTGATAAATTAAAACTTGTACCTGTTGATTTGGCTTTGTAATATTTTTTGCTTCTCTTTTATAAAGTGGATGAAGTCTTCTGGGATAAACTACTTCATAAATCTTTATCCCTGGAACTTCTTTTATAGCACTTACTAAAAAAAAAAAATTAAAAAAAGAGGGGGAAACCAGTTAAGAAAATTTAGGCCATACTGAGTGAAATAGAGTGGTTAATAAAGGCCATCATTATGACCTACTCACACTCATTCATTGTTGTCAAGTTGAAAATGACTCATAGCTGAGCCTTCACTGGGTTTTCAAGGCTCTAAATTACATGGAAGGAGATTGCCTCTATTTTTCTCTTAGCTGATAGTAGATTCGAACCAAGGCACAGTCTTCGCTTTAGCGAGGGAACTCCCTGTACACTAGGCCATCACCAGAACTCCACCATCCTTGTGATATTTGTTTTAATGATACCACATAGCCAGAGTTATGTCAAAGGCTTATAAAAACACAGATACCATAAGAGTCTTCTCTTTCCCCCAAAAGTTTACTTTAACCTATAATCAAAATGAAAACCAAATCTACTATAATTGAGGATATTCAGACTCATGGTGGGTGACCCAACATCAAGTTTCTGTGGATGTAAATTTTTAATGAAGGATCATGTCTATATTTCCTACAGAGTAACTGGTTAACAAACCTATCTGTTAAGTCTATGCCTCCATGAACCTTTAACCTGTATCTTCAAATATTTACTCACTATGGGCTTACCCATTTTCTCTCTTATCTTGAATCTCTTGCCTAAAGAATCCACCCAGGGTCATGGCAAATAGTATAGAGCAAAAGCAAAGTAAAGTAAAAGAAGAACAGCTTGTTTAAGAATCTGGTCCAGCTTAGTATCATTGAATTGAAACTCTAAAGTGTTATAAAAAGGAAATAATGCATACTCTTTCTTTTTTTTTTTTTTCTTTTGTTGCTTTTGGTTTTGCCAGGGTTTTTTTTTTCCTTCCTGAAAGAAGGATACTAAAGCTCAGGAAAAAATAATTGGTAACAGGCCCATAGAATGATCTGGTATTATTGTCAATACAGATGAATCTTCCATGTGTGCACAAAATGTGTTTTAAAATGAACATTATTTTGTAGGTAAACAATTAGGACAGTATCACTGGTCTGGAACTTTTCCTAAGTCTGCAGTCACTTTGAGAGGAAACAAAGAGGTTAGTTAATCTTTACATCTGAATCTTGAATTCTCATCTCAGCATTGTTTTGAGTAGTTATTTAAGAGAGAATCAGAGATATTTTTTAAATGTTGCCTACATCTCGATGGCACTTAACAACAACAACAATACCAACACTAGATTTCCTATTTTTTTTATTTATTTGCACATATAATTTAGTTCTTGCTCTGCATAGGATAGTGCTAGGGAAAATGGAAAACTCATGTGTTTTTGTTTGCTGAAAGTGGCTTCATAAGGACCCAGCACGTAGACCAGACGAGAAGCCAGAAAACCAAGTGATGACTCAACCCAACAGCTTACTAACAAGATGACTTTGGATAGATTTTAGTTTTTTCTCTCAGCAATAATTGTTATGACCACTGAATCTGAACTGACTCATAGCTGACCTTTCAGCTGGCTTCTAGAGACAAAATATTTTACAGAAAATTGTCCCTCATTTTTGCAAATAGCAGCTAGTAGATTTGAACCACATGCCTTTCTGTTGGCAGCACATCTTCTTACCACTAAGCCACTACTCTGGCTGGTCTTTCAACAAATGTAACTGAGGAACTCAAGAGAGCCAAGTCAAGGAAGCTCAACAAACATTTATTGCCCTTCAATAGGAATGGCCTCATAGCTGACGCTCCAGTGGGTTTCCAAGGCTATGAATTCCACGGGTAGAGACTGACCATCTTTCTCCTGCAGACTCACTGGTGGATGTAAACTGGCAGAGAAACTCGGAGTTTGGATTAGCAGTGCAACTCCCTATGGACTAAGCCACAACAGCTCTCTAAGGCCAACTCAAGTAATCTCCAATTAAGAAAATAAATACAAAATTCCCCATAAGATCTTTGAAGGGATGACAATCATCTGAACATCTGAGGCACTGTCAGCCCAAAGGCACAGGGCTCTAATCCACCAGCTACTCCACTGGAGAAAAATGAGAAGTCAATTCCTGTGTGATTTACTGTCTCTGAGAACCCACTGGAGGGTCAGCAATGAGTCAGTTCTGACTCGATGGCACATAAATAGTTGCATAGACTATGAGTGTGTTTGCTGCTAAAACAAAAGTTGCATGTCTCCAATGGCTCAAATCCACCAGAGGCTCTAAAAGATGGGCAGACTGTTCTCATTTTCACAGAAGGTAGTCATAAGTCAGAACTAAGTCAACAGGACTGAGTCAGTTGTATTAAATAAATCTCATTACTGTATAGTTTTGCAGCAACATTTCATTCTAATATATATAATGTCACCATGATTCAGAGCCAAAACTGACAGCAACGAACAATAACAACAGTATAATCCCACCTCAAGTATTAAACTATTCAGTCCTTTTGATACTCACTTCTTGCTGTTATTGACAAAATTAATGGATATCATTAATTTCTACACAATCCATTTCTTGAGGAAAAAAGAGACAAGAATGACTTTTGTTTTTAAAATTAAAAATCCTCAAATAACTTCAAGTCTAGTGGTGCATTAAATAGATCATTTTTTCTATAAGTTAAAACTATTACAATCATTATCATTATTTCAAAATAGTAAGACAAGAGGTAAGAAAACTACTCTTGCCAAAATATACTGATGACATTGACACTATTCCCTACTGTCTACTTGAGTCTTCTGACACAAAACAAATACACTGTGGGGCCTCCACATGCTATCTGGCATATTGAAGCTACTAATCAGTCTAATCAGTGCAATTAGTTCCATAATTACTGAGTTCACGAACTCATGTATCTCACAGTACTACAGCCAGAGCAACTCTTTAAAAGATGTTTTTCTTTAAAAACAAAACAAAAAACACTGTTCTATTGGTGCATAATGTGATAATGTTGGCAAAAAAAATAATTTAAATAGTTTTCGGGCTGTACAAAATAACTCTCCAACTGATCCTTTTCAGAAAAGCTAAAGGTGATAATATAAATGTCCTACATTCCCAAGTAATGGGAAGGGAAGAGACTAATAAAGCTAATCCACTTTTTCTCTGATATATATACTGACTGCCAATCTTCTAGTTCATATTTTAATGCCAATATTTCAAAAATCAGAACTCTTCAAACGGCTCTGAAATACAGAGTCAAATTATAAAAACTAATTGAGAAAATTATTTTCTTCTCATTTTTTGACAATTGAGTACTCTTCAACTACAACAAAACTATAACTGAACAAAATATTTCTTTTTAAAGCATTGCCAAACTTTCTTGAGTCTGAACAGATTTCTTAGTTACTCTCAAAGTCTTGTAACACATTATATTATTTACAAAAACCACAGATAGCGTTTGCTTCACCCTCAGTTTTCCAAAGCTAAGAAGGTTCCTGAACGAATGAGATCTGGGATATAATGAATTGCAGAGCTAAGTATTGTTTAGCTTGTTCATCCTTAAGTTTACAGGCAGTTTATTCTCCTCCCAGCTGAATAACATCAGGTTAATTATTTTGAAGACTTCAGAATAAACACAGCTAACTGCCATCCAGGGATTACACAAATCCAAACTGAAACACAATATGTTTTCACGAATTCATTTTAGTACTTGCTTTCTCTCCCTCACAATCTACCACAGAACTCTTACAGTAGAATAATTTTGAACTACACAACTAGATCAAGAAAAAGAAGACTTTTTTAAATTTTGGTTTTGGTTAGATGATTATTTTTACTGTTTATAAATTTTGAAAAAGTCAAAACTCATCAACAAGATATTGATTCAGTTTGCCAATCTTTTTGTTTGTTTGGCAATTTTGTTGCTGTTGTTGTTTGGTTGGTTTTGTTTTTATTGTTTATTAAAATAACATTAAAATTGCATTTTATTGTTTATTAAAATGGACACATTTGTGTCCATTTTAGAGTTTAGAATATTGAAATATAATATGTTGTTACTGTTATTTAAGGTAGAATCGAAATTGACCCATAGTTGACCCTCCAGTGGGTTTTCAGAAGCAGTTAATTGCACTGGAAAAGATTGTCCATTTTTCTCCCACAAAGCAGATGGTCACCTCGAACCGCATCTCTTCAGGATTGTAGCACAGTTTCTAGACACTAGGCCACCAGAGCTCATATAGCCATTTTTATTTTTGTGTGAATATGTTAAAAATTGTGTAAAGCAATTCTTTTCCTCACTTGACGACATAACTTACAAGAGTTTTTGCAGTGACATGATTTAAGTTCTGTGATTCTCTACAAACCCTCCCAAATGCTCTTAAGATTTTAAACTTCATGAATCAAAAGTGAGTGCAAACATGAATGTGAAAACACATCCCAATTAAATCATTCTTATGGCTATTAATGTTATATTGCATTTGTTCTGTTGACTCTTGTAGTTATTTTTTTTTTGAAGGCAAGAAAGAAATGTTATATCTAAAGTATATCTTAAAAAATATATATTTTTAAAAAATTACAGTACTCGCTGAATAGTCTGAAATACAATGACGTTCTTTTATCTTTTAGTCAGTGTACTTACTTTACACCCAACTCTAACACTTCTTACATACGTTAAAAAAAGTGTGTATGTGTGTGTGTTTTCCTGTAATGAAACCCCATGGGTTACTTTTCTCAGAGCTCAGGGGATTGTAACACACATTATAAACAGCCAGTCTTACATGAGCTCTTTTTTTTTTTTTTCATTTGAAGTATATAGTTGAGCAAAAGTTATGATCAGACTGGCTGGCATATATTTATTGCTTTGGTAAAGAAAACAGAAACCCAAAAAGGAAGGGGTGGAAGGAAAACTTCTATATGTTTCACATTCTGGCAGGGAAATAAATCCAAATGTGAATGATAACAGTGGTATTTTCATACTGAAAAAGTCACCTTTGAAAATCCAACATTTGTGGAAAGAAAAGAGGTCAGCTTTCTCTCTGTTCCTCCCTGCTCACAAGAATGACTTCAGAGCCTCTGTTCTCACACTCAGCTACTCAGGGAGGTGTCCTTGGTAGGAGACCTTAGCACCATAATGCAATTACATAATCATAGGGACAGAAGTAGTTGTCTATTTCACTGAAAAAAAGAGTGTTCCATGGAGGAGACACCACTGTTAGACACGCAATTCGGCTAAGGGCAACCAGCTTACTATTTATGCTTTTGGGAAAAGATGACACACAATTTTTAACTAAAAGAAGGGTCTCTCTGAGTCTTCCTGATAGAATTTCTGGAATATTTCGAAAAATATGTCCAGAAAATTTAATTTTAAAAGATACTAAACTTTCACAAGTCTGCAATACAAATCAGGAACCAGGGGTAGAGGGGTGGGGATCAGGCTTTTGTGAGGAAATGGCTTTCTGGCAAGATGTATTCTTTTCCACCCTATTCTCAAGATTCCTGTCAGAATTCTAAAACCCAAGAAAAGTGAGAAGGATTCTCAATCCGTTCAGCAATTGTGCTGACATAAACAAACTTCAGAAATAGAAATAAGAAGAGGAAATGGGTTGTTCAATCTCATTTAACCCAAAGCTAATTCTGAGAATTTCTCAGAAATGAAGAGACTTCCTAGGCATGATTAGGAAGTAGTATTCCTGTACACTTGAATGCTTAATAATTGACATCAACAGCAAACTTCAAGTGCAGCTTAATTTAAATAGCAAGATCAGTTTTGGTTAACATCACAATGATTGGCCAACTATGCATACAATTAGACTCATTAATTATTACCAGTTATGAAGAAATTAAATATACAAAAAATGCTCAAGAAAGAGGTGATGGAACCAGCCAAACTGAATCAAATGACAGCAATATTTCAAGCAAATATTTCAAGAGACCCTTTTATATTCCTAAAAACAGTGGGATTAACTGGAACGTTACTGCTTTAAAAATAACAAAGTGAATTTTGACCAATTTCACTTTTTAATTAAAGATGGCATTAGTTGTTTTAATTATTACATATATAGAAAATATATATGCTTCCTTTTTATTGCTGTATTCGCTGAACAAACTTGTAAATACTAAAAATTGTGTTAGTTTATTCTGTACATTGAACATTAGCATCAATCACAATCCACAAACCAATAGATTTAAATCAGTCCCACCTGGTTAGCAACCTTGGTTTTAAAAGCCTAACCTGTGCTTCATACAAATCAAAGCATCTACAAACTCTCATTAGCCACTTGGAGAAACTGAAAAAGGAACAAGCAGCTCACTAATGTTATGCTCAACGAAATGTGCAAAGAAGCTAAAATACCCACCTGGAATTGGAGAAAAGAGGAAAGTGGTCATCAGAAGAAGCCCCTGCAGCATGCTAGGTGGTCCCAGGAGTGCAGAGCCCATCCCACTTGCTCAGGCAAACCTGTAGAGCTTGCTCTGCCCCAGCCTCTTCTCAAGTGAGGCAGCATGAAACTCTTTGGTTCATTCTGCCTCAGCTTTAAGGAAGTGATTATTAAAGGTGTTGCACAACCTTGAAGCTGTGGTCCTGCGACAAGGGCATAGCAGGCGGAAGTTCTGTCTGTCTTGTGGCTCTGAGATCACTTTACCATAAAATATTATTTTCCTCTTCCTCTTCTCCACATTCTTCACACAAAAGAAATAAATGTGAAATATTTTATTGTTGGCTGATAAACTCCAAAAAGGCAACTAATTTGATCTATCTTGTTAAATGTGACAGCTATACTACATAGACTGGCCAAGTAACATGTAGGCTTAAGTAGTTTCTTTAAAATATATACGCACATATGCAATTAAATACTTACACTTAAAACATTATGTGTGTGTGTGTGTGTGTGTGTGTGTGTGTGTAGTATATATTTGTTGTTATTAAGTGTCATTGAGTCGAGTATAACTCATGGTGACCCTATAAACAACAAATCTGAACTCTCTTATCCTGCATCATCCTTATTTTCAACCTATTTGAATCCATTGCCTGAGAAACAATCAATCCATTTTTTTTAGGATTTTACTTTTCTTTGCTGGCATCCCACCTTTTCAAGCATGTCGACTCTTTTTTATGGAGCGGCTTCTCAAAACAATATGTTTAAATTACATGAAAAGAAGCTTCATTACCTTTACCTTCAAGGACCCGTCTAGTTTCACTTTCTCCAAGACATATATGCTTGTTCTTTTGTCAGTCCCTGAGCTATTTAGTACTTTTCTCTAACACAATTCAAATGCATTGATAATTCTCCTGTCATTCTTACTCATTGTCCAGCTCTCAGATGCATAGAAGGGGATTGGAAAGACTATGGCCTGAATTAGTCATAACTTAGTATTTAAACTGACATTATTGCTCTACACCATGACTTTGGAGAAATCCTTGACTGAAGACTTTTCCATTGCAATACATATCATGATCTCCTGACTGCTGATACCAAGGGTATTGATTATGGATCTAAGCAAGATGAAATTGTTGACAATTTCAATCTTTGCTCCGTTTATCATGATACTGCCTATTGGTCCAGTTCTGAAAATTTTGCTTTCTTGATACTGAGATGTAATCCATATTGAAGTCTGTATTCTTGTATCTACTGAAGTAAGTGCTTCATGTCCTCCTCTCTTTCAGCAAGCAAGGTACACACACATGCAAACACACACTTAGGTTACCCTGTTGGTTAACTGGTAAGGAGCTGCACTGCCAACTCAAAGGCATGGCATTCCAATCCATCAGCAACTCCCCAGAACAAAAACAGGCAGTCTCCACCATACTATTTACAACTTCTAAAAACTGGAGGACAAGCTATGAGTCAGTTACTACTTGAAGTACATAAAAATAATACATACACTTCAAAAATTATACATATGCTTGTATATATATATGTATATATATATATGTATAGTATTGTTGTTATATGCCTTCGAGTTGACTATGACTCATAGTAACACTATGCAATATAGTTCTGAACCCTTCTCTTTCCTGAGCCAATCACACTATCTCTGATGCACCTACTTCCATTACCCCAGTTACTGGTCAGGCCATCTTATCTTAGGTCTTCCTTTCCTGTGCTGTCCCTCCACCCTTCCAAACATAATATCTTTCTCTAAGAAATGGCAGCTCATGGCAACATGTTCGTAGTATGTGAGATGGAGATTCAAAATCATTGCCCCCAAGCAGTAGCTTGGTTTCACCCTTTCTAGATTAGGCCTATTAGTTCTCATGGCAGTCCAACGCATGTTCAATACTCTTCTCCAACACTACAACTCAAATGCATCAATTCTTTTGTCATCTTTGGTATTTTCCAGCTCTCATACGTGTAGTGATTAATTGCAAAGACTGTGGCCTGGATCAAGTGCAACTTAGTCTCTAGAAGAACATCCTTGCTTTTCAGCACTCTGGAGAGGTCTCTGATAGCAGATTTTCCTAATGCAGTTCTTTTGATCCCCTGATTGCTGGTGCCAAGAGAATTGATTGTGGAATCAAGCAAGCCGAAATTGTTAACAATCTCAATCTCCTCTTCACCTATCACCATGCTACAAATTGGACGAGTGATGAGAATCTTCATTTTCTTGATGTCGAATTTCAGTCAATATTGAAGTGTTTGGTCTTTGACCCTCAGCAGCAAATATTTCAGTCCTTCCACAGCTTCAGCAAGCAATATTTTGTCATCTGTATAATGTGGTTTGTTGTTGAGTCTTCCTTCAATCCTAATGCCACATTCCTCCTCAAAAAGTCAAGCCTCTTGGTTGATCTGTTTTGCATACAGATTGAAATGGTATAGACACAAAATGCATCCCTGACACACTCCTTTCTTGAATTTGTACTGTGCAGTGTTTTCTCATTCTGACAACTGCCTCCTGGTCCAAGTATAGGTTTTGCATGAGCACAGTCAGGTCTGTGACTCCATTCTTCTCAAGGTTAGTCACTATTTGTTGTTATCTAAATTTGCATAGTCTATCATCCATCTATCTATCTATCCATCCATCTATCCGTCTACATATGTAGATATAGATATGTTGCTGTTGCTGATGCTATGTGCTGTCAAGTTGCTTTTGACTTATAGGGACCCTATGTACAGCAGTCCTAAACCCTGTTCTATCTCTTACCAAACTTAATGTCTCTGACACGACTATCCTCGTTAAGCCAGTGATAGAATCAATTCACCTCTTCGAGGGTCTTCCTCTCCTGCACTGTACCTCCACCCTCCCAAGCATGACATAAATCTCCAATGACTGATCTTGCCTTGCAACATGTCCAAAGTATGTCAGATGGAGCTTCAGAATCCTTGACTCCAAGGAGCAGCCTGGCTTCACCCTCTCCAGGATGAACTTGTTTGTTCTCCTAGCAGTCCTTGGTATATTCAATATTCTTCTCCAGCACCAAAGCTCAAAGGCATCAACTCTCCTTCTGTCATCGCTTGTCATTGTCCAGATCTCTGATGCATAGCAAGTAATGGCAAAGACCATAGCCTGTATCAGGTGCACCTTAGTATCCAGACTGGCATTGTTGCTCCTCAGTACCTTGGAGAGGTTTCTGACAGCAGACTTTCCCAATCGTCTTTTAATTTCCTGGCTGCTGGTACCGAAAGTGTTGATTGTAGAACCAAGCAAAATGAATATGTCAACAATCTCAATCTCTTCACCATCTGTCATGATGCTGCCAATCGGCCCAGTGGTGAGAATTTTTGTTTTCTTGATGTTGAGCTTCAACTCATATTTAAGACTACAATCCCTGAGTTTATGCAACGAGCACTTCAGGTGCAAATAGGGTTGTGTCATCAGCATAACTTAATAGATTGTTAATGAGTCTACCTCGAATCCTGATGCCACACTTCTCCTCATAGAGCCTAGCCTCCTGGATAATCTGGTCTGCATATGCATTGAAAAGATATGGTGGTAGGACACATCCTTGAAGCACACCTTTTCCAGTTTTGAACCATTCAATGTTTCCTTGCTGTGTTCTGACGACTGCCTCATTGTCCAAGAATCAGTTTCTCATAAGCACGATGAAGAGTTCTGGGATTCCCATTCTTCTCAGAGTCAGTCACAGTTTGTTGTGACCCACACAGTCAAATGCCTTTGCATAGTCAATGAAACCCAGATAGACATTGCTCTGGTACTCTCTGTTTTCAGCCAAGATCCATCTGACATTAGCTATAATATTCCTAGAGCCACAGCCTCTTCTAAATCCAGCCCGCACTTGAGGCAGTTCTTTGTTGATATGCTGTTCCAGTTAGTTTTGGATTATTTTCAGAAGACTCTTGCTTGAATGTGATATCAGTGATATAGACTATATGAATATTCATTTTCGTCAGGTTGGAACTAACTCATAAATGACCCTCTAGTGGGTTTTCGTAATCTGTGAATAGCACAAGAGGAGATTTTTTATCTTGTTCTGTGGGGTTACTAGTGGATTTAAACCATCAGAGAGACAGCACATTTAGATGAGCAGTACAGCTCCCTATGAACTATGCCAACAGGTCTCATATGAGTATACTTTGTTATATTTGCAGAAAGTGAGTGAAAATATACAACCTTTACATGTACATATGTTTTAGATGAACAATTTCTAATTTGATATAATTTTTGCATACGATTCTTTCCTGTACAGCTTGTGTTCCTTTTCCTGAGAAAGATTAGCCAACAGAACATGGAAATTATTAGAAAACACAATTAATATCACATGCAAGCAAAATATTGCTAAGATCATTTTTAAAAATGGCTAGAGCAGTACATAGAGAACTACTAGATATTCAAGCTGGGTTTAAAAGAATTCATGACATCAGTGATATCATTTCTTTTGTCAGTTGGATCCTGGCTGAGAGAAAATAATACCAGAAGAATGTAAATTTGTGATTTATTGACTATGAAAAGGCATTTGACTGTGTGAATCATAAAAACTAATGGCTAACATTAAAAAGATTAGGATTACCAGACCACTTAATTGTACTCATGTGAAAACTATACCTAGACCAAGAGGCTGTTGTGTAAACAGAGCAAAGAAACACTACATAGTTTAAAATTAAGAAAGATATTCATAAGGATTAAGACGATTGTATCCTCTCTTAATACCTATTTAATCTGTATGCTGAGAAAATATTTTGAGAAGATGGACTCTATGAAGAAGAATGTGACGTTAGATTTGGAAAAAGATTCATTAACAACATATGTTATAAAGGTGACAAAAATCTTGCTTGCTGAGAATGAAGAGGACTGAAATGCTTGCTGCAGAAGATCCAAGATTACAGCCTTCAATATGGAGTACACCTCAATGTCAATGACTTTATCTTACTTGAATCCACAATCTACACCCTTTGTGCCAGCAATCAGGAGATTGGAATTTATACTGTACCATCAAATCTGAAGTAAGACACTTCTCCAAATTATTGAGAAGTAATGCTATCAGTTTGAAGACTGATAAAGTATGCTTGATTTAGGCCATGGTCTTTTCAATCACCTGTTATACATCTGAAAGTTAGACAATGACTAAGGATAAGAGAAGAAGAATTGATATCTTTGAGCTGTGGTGTTGGAGAAAAGTACTTAATATCCTGTGGATTGCCATAAAAACAAATATGTATTGGAGAAAGTGCACCCAGGGGGCTTCTTGGAGGCAAAAATGACAAAGCTTCATCTGAATGAATGGCATGTTGTTAGGAGAAAGTATTCTTGGAGAGGGATATCATGCTTGGAAAGGTAGAGGGTTGACAAAAAAGCAGGAGACTCTCAATGGGGTGAGTTGAATCAGTAGCTGCAGCGGTGGGCTCTAATATGGAGAGAGGAGCAGGACGGCATAGGATAGGATAGAGTCCAGATCTGTTCAAAAGGTTGCTGTGAGTTGTACTCAACTTGATGTAACCTTACAACAAAAACTTATAATTTGTATTACATTCCCACACAGTAAGAGTCTGAATGAGTTTGAGAAATTCTGAAATGACAAGGGATGGGAAAAATATGTAGAATACACATGAACACTGGTTATTGTAAATTAGAAAGCATGTAATTCTGCTTTTGGTCAGTACTTGATTGGATGTTTGAAGAGGAGAAAATGTGCCCTGAAGATAGGATTTTAAAAGTATAATCTAGTAGTAGGTGTTCTGGCTTGATCAAGGGGGGAAAGATTGAATCCCATCCAGTACTCTGAGGAGATTTGGATTGTAATGGATTTATAGATCCACATTGGACACTGGTTTGAAGACTCACATTCCAAAGAAAGATGAACATGAAAGGAGAGAATAAAAAATAAAAAGAAGAAACTGTCTTTTTATAACTGGAACAAGTTGTTTGGCTTCTGAGGCTAGGTAAAGTTGTTTCCTATCAGATTCCACTTTCAAGACTTGAGGTTGGATATGCTTACTCATAATGATAATTTGTATCCACAGGAGTGGAAGTTGAAGGAATACAACAATGAAGAAATAGGCTGAGCTTAGATGTGTTCAATAAGTGCAGCCCATTTAGCATGCACAGATGTGTGGATGAACAGGGTAGGGTTTGTGCCCTGAGGAGTCATGAAGACCCCTGGCTTTTTTCACTTGACCCTATGTGAGGGCTAGGGCTGAGTGAGACCAACATGTCTGGAATGTAGGCAGAAATGTGGACTACTGAGCTGGCAGCTGAATTCCATCTGAACCTAGCCACTGATGGCCAGGATGAGTTAATCACAACCCAATTAGATGAAGAGAAGATGATCCATACCTTGAGCTAAGGTCAATTGTTACAACCTCATGGCTTACTCCAGACTGGACTTTGCTTATAGAAGAAGATGCTCAAAGTTTTCAAGTTGAATAGAGGATTCTTCAGTAAAAGGGACATGCTTGTTCCCTCAGAGTTCTGGTTTGATAAAAATGGACAAATCAGAAATTGTTATCTAAAAGCAGGATATTAGAGCATGAGGTATGAAGCAGCTGGCTTAATATTTTCCTGAGTATAATTATCAATAAGATGATTATAATGGGAAATAAACTACTATATATATATATATATATGAAACATGTGAGTGAGAGATTTTATAAAACATAACATATATTAATGATAAAAATATTAACAAAAAAACCAGACAATACTATAAGTTCAAGATTGTTAGCCTTCTTTAGGGTATTTGAATTATAAATTACAATCAGATGAAGAAGAAGAAGATATTACAAACCAAAGGAGAGCATTTCTAGTGGAAATTCAGGAGCCTGTCACTGTAGTAAGTGGGTAAAGTCGACCATGTCCAAGAATACATATTGTATAAGGAAAGAAAGTATATCAATTGGACTGCCACCTACATTTCAGCATTTCTCCTAAGCCCTTTATACATATTATCTAACTAATCCTTATTAATATTTCTGGGTAATATTTTCCATTTTATTCCCATTTCATAGATAGACAATTTGGGGTTTAAAATTATAAAGGATAATAAATATTAATATTCAGTTTTTCTCATTTTAAAGATTTAGATTGAGCAGCTTGCCCACTATCACTTTAACACTAAGTGGCATTGTTGAAATGTCAACTGAGTATTGTCTTCTGAGCTCATAATTACAAAATGTAACATATCTTACTTGTATAGATAACCTGTATACCCAATATCACTTCTTCCAGTATGTATATAGTCGGTGGTGGTAGGTATTATTTAGTCTCCTCCTACTAATAGAAAGAAAGAATTAAACAATGTATACCAAAATGAAACGATGCCCAATCTGAAATCTTTACTCTGCTTAATGGCCTTGTCATAGTCACTGTGCCAATCTGTCTTGTTTAGTGTCTTTCTCTTTTTCTTTGACCCTTTTACTTTATCATGCATGATATACTCCTTTGGAGAATAACTTCATGAGCAATCATGTCATATGATATCATATTCAAATTATACAGACAAAGTCTCACCGTCCTCACTCTTAAGTAATATTTTTTCTGGAATTTTTCTAAGATAGAATCATTATTTTTTATGCCGTTGATACTAGAGCCAATACTTTTTGTCAATAACACAATGAAAAGACATCAATTCTTCTTTAGACAGTCTTACTCATTGTCAAGCTTTAGAATGCATATTAAATATTTGAAAATACTATGGCTTGAATCACTCACACTGAAGTCTTTAAAATGACATCTTTGCTCTTTAGGGCTTTAAGAAAGTCCTAGATAAGCAGACTTGCCCAGTGTAATATCTATTTTTTTTTACTGCTATTTCATGGATGTTGATTGCATATCCAAAGAAAACAAAATCCATTACATCAATCTGTTCACCACTTCTTACGATGCTGCTAATTGGTTGAGTTGTGAAGTTTCTTAGTATCTTTTTGTTGAGATGTAGTCTATACTGAGCTCTGGTGGTCTACTGGCAAGAAGTTGTGTTATAGTCCTGAAGGCATGCAGTTCGAATCCACCAGCTGTTTTGAAGGAAAAGGATGAGCACTCTCGTCCTGTGAAGCTAACTGCCTCTAAAAATGCACTGGAAATTCAGCTATGGGTTGGTTCTGACTTAACGACACATAACAACAACAACAATGCATACTGACATTTGTAGTCTTTAGAATTTATCTTACATACTTGAAGTCCTCTTGTCTTCTGAAAGCAAGTTTATGCCATCTATACACTGTAGATCACTAATGAATTATACTGTATTTCTGGTTCCCAGTTCTTCAGATAGTACTATTTCTGTGATTATCTACTCATATATATTTTAGGTTATTGTTAGAGGCCATTGAGTCGGCATTGGCTTTCAATGCCTTATGTAAAACAAATAGAAATCTTGCCTGATCTTAATCAACTGGTTGAAGATTGGCAGCTCAAATCTACCCAACAGCATCTACCATGGAAAAAAGTTGGTGGTCAGCTTCCATAAAGATTATAGCAAAGAACTCCTAGGAAGCAGTTTTGTTTTGTAAATTAACATATGGATTGGGCGTGAGTTGGAAAGAAATTTTTTAGTAACCCAAGAAATAAAAAAAAAAACAACAACATCTCTTTGGGTCTTCTTATAAACAAACAGAAATTTAGGGGGGGGAGGTTGGGAGGGGAGAAAAGTGCAACAATGAATGAATGGAAGTCCAAAGTCTGTAAATTTTCATTGAAATTAACAATATATTAAAAAAAAAAAACACCAGAAAGTTAGCTTAACAAGTACAGAATGTTTATCTTGAGCATTCTTCTCTTTTAAGATCTATGTTTATTCTCAACAAGAACACCAATAAAGAAAGAATGAAAGAAAATAATAATCTAAAAAGATAAAGGATAATAAACTCTAATTTAGGTGAAAGTAAGAACATTATTGTTTTACATTAGTTTTTCCAATATCTTTTAATTTATGGAATACTAGGAAAGTCTCTCCCCTTTAACATATGCTTGCTACTATTTTGAGCAAACTGCACACATTTTTATAAAAATATTACTATTTATGTATTATTAACTCTAAGTTGAAATCTTTTAATAATAAAATAGCTGATGTGGATGACTACAAAGCACAAGGTTGGAGGTTTGACTCTACTCAGAGATGGCACAGAGGACAGGCCTTGTGATCTATATCTGGAAAAATCTTCCATTGGAAATTCTATGGAGCTCAATTCTACCTTTGCATACATGGGGTTACCATAATCAGAGTCAAATGAATGGCAAATGATTAAGCTCAAGGTACAAGTAAGGAAACTAAAGTTTAAAGGTATCAAGGAAGCTGCTTCAGGTGGTCTAATGTTGTAAAGAATCTTTTGTAGTAGTGTTCACCAGCAGGAAAGTGCTCAGAGTATGACTGCATCTAAGAGCAACAAAATTTACAGGGAGAAGATTTCTAGAAAGTCTTTTAGGGATTCTGGCAAGGATACAGTAATGGACACAAATAATGGAAATGTGGACTAATTGTGACAACGAAGGTCTAGTCTTGAATCCTGCCGTCATAAATATATTTTGGAAAGAGTTTCTAAAAGTGATCTTTCTGTCATACTCTGATACCAACTCTTACCTATTTTCCTTTTCAGTGCCCATCTCTAAAAATAAATAAAACAAAATACAGACTTATGTGGAATGATGGTGTCCAGGGCCTCAAATATTTTGTACCTACGGAAGCTTACCTTTCCTTCTTGGAAGTGAATAAGCTAAAAGATCCAAAGTAGAAAAGGAAAAAGAAAGGAGCTCCATTATAGCGTAGATATAGATAATTTCTTGTTACTTAGATTGGTTCTGATTAAATAGATACCTTTGTACTTAGAATTCTAGATACGGATTTTATTCAGAATTTAAGATAATTTTAAAATCTCAGAATCTCCAATTTATATGAATGTATAATCATGTCTTTGAACTCTGCCTAAGGTAGATTATTATTAAAATGCCAAAAGGATCTCATAATTCTGCTTTGCCTCTAGGACCATAATAGCTACACTCTCAGGTATTCCACTCACTAAGAGAAGAAGAGGAATTGTAGATGGTCATATTTTTCCTCAAAATCACCTCACAAAAATCTCTTTATAGCCCAGAATTCTCAATACTTTTTGTTTGCAGTTTGCTTATTTTAAATAATGCTATACATAATAAGAGGAAACATTGTTTGCTGGAACTTTGACTGGAACTGGGAGAAAATGAAGAGTCAGTCACCACTTACAAGATCCCAGACATAGGCCTGGGGACTTAGCAAGGTCTACATAAAGGAAAAGGGACAGGAAGTAAATGTTTACTGGGTGATTGCAATATGCCAAGTGCTTTACTATGTCAGGTCACTCACTAGCTTTATTATAGCCTTAGAAAGTAAATATCAGATAATAGGACTTTTCTGAGTATGTGCCACAGATTCTGTGATCATTGGGTGTGTGAACTTTATATAAATTTGTATTTAATGAAAACATATTGTTTTCTAAGCAGCTGATCTCTCAAACATGTTTCTTGAATGCACAGTACAGGGATCACCTTTTCAAATCAAAGACAGACTATACAATGACTTAGCGCAGAAGTAGTAACTCTCTATTTAGCAACTAAAAATGGTCTAGAGATGGTTGGTAATAGATGATGCTCCTCAGAAACGTGTTGTGGGGTTCAAGGAATTGGACTTTTTTCAAGGTTGACAAGATTTGTAACTATCTGCTCCACAAATATATTATATACTTGTTTTAAACAATATACTCAGTGAAAATATGTTTTACTGAGATCTAACTGTACTTAGGGTAACATAATGAAAAAATGTATAAGCTTAAAGTATGAAACTAAGCTTCATAAGATGATAAACCATCAATTTTAATATTTCAATGTGTATCAACGTAACTTTTTTCCTATATTTTAAAGAAATCACTGAGATTATGCTTTTGGCCCTGTCTGAAATAAAGAATATACTTTATGCACCAAGCTGTTAATTTCAAAACTTACAGAGCTAAAAACATAAAATTAAATATCTCAAAATGTTTTTGGCTTTGTTGTTGTTAGATGCTGTTGAGTTTAGTATGACTCATACAACCCTATAAAACAACAGATCTGAACTCTGTCCTATCCTGTGCCATCCTCACACTTCCTGACACACTGGAGGCCATTGTTACAGTCACTGTGTTAATCCACCTGGTTGAGCGGCTTTCTCTCTTTCGGCTACCCTCCACCTTTCCAAGCATAATGTCCTTCTCTAAGGAATATCCTCTTAAAAGCATCAAGCTCAAAATCTTCACCTCCAAATAACACTCTGGCTGCACCTTATCCATGCATATCTATTTGTTCTTTTGGCAGTCATGCAAAATTAACACCGCAGCTCAAAGGCATCAGTTCTTTTGCCATCCTTAATTCATTGTCCAGCTCTCTCAGAATTATACCAAGTTCTTGAAAAGACTATGAATTCAATCAGGTACACCATATTCTTCAAATTAACTCCACTGGTCCTCAATAATTTGGAGATGATGCTGATTTCAGACCGTCCCATGCAACATATCTCCTGATTTCCTGACTGCTGACTCCAAGTGTACTGACTGTGAGTCCAAATAAGATTAAGCCATTGACAGTTTAGAATTTTTTTCTCCATCCGTCTTGATGTTGCCTAAGAGTGCACTAGGGAAAATTTTTGTGTTCTTGATGTTGAGATGCAATCCATATGGAAGACTGCAGTGGTTGATCTTCTGCAGAAGTACTTCAAGTCCTTCTCACTTTGAGCAAACAAGATTGTGTTATCTGCGTACCTAAGGTTATTGATGTATCTTCCTCCAATCCTGATGTCACATTCTTCTTCATAGAGTCCAGTTTCTCAAATAATTTATTAGCATATAGATTTACTCAGCATGGAGAAAGGATACACAGCTTTCTTAATTTTAGACCATGTAGTTTTCCTTTGCTCTATTACACAACAGCCTCTTGGTTTAGGTGCAGGTCCTACATGAGTACAATTAAGTGTTCTGGGATTCCCATTCTTCTCAATGCTAGTCATAAAATCACAAAATAGAGACATGAATGTACACTAATATATACCTACCCAGTGAAATATTAAGCCACAATTCCATATTAACCTACAGTTAGTTTTGCTATTATGAGTAATGTTTACATTAGAGTATTAAGACTATCTGATTGAGAATAGATTGATGTTGTTAACAATTTCATCTCATTCAATTCCACAATTAATACTCTTGGCCCCAGCATCCAAGAAATCAAAGGACGAATAGCACTGGGAAAATCTGCTGTCACAGACTTCTCCAGAATGCTAAAGAACGACAATGTCAGTCCAGAGACCAAGCTTTGTCTAATACATTCCGTAGTCTTCACAATTACTTGCCATACATCACAGAGCTGGACAATGACTAAGAATGACAGAGGAAGAATTGATGTCTTTGATTTGTGGTGCTGGAGAAGAGCATTAAACAATGACTGACAAAAGAACCAAAATCTCTGTGCTTCGGAGGGTGAAATCAGGTTGCTTCTTGGAGGCAAGGATTTTGAAGTTATTTCTGACATACTTTGGGTGTAAGACTAGGAGAGAACATTCCTTGGAAAAGAACTTCATGCTTGGAGGGTAGAGTGACTGCACAGGAGACGAAGACCCTTGATGAGATGAATTGACACAATAACTGGAGTAATCGTGGTGGATATGTCAGTGATAATGTGATTGGCTCAGGATAGGGCAGGAGTCGGAGCTATTATGCATAAGGTCATTATGAGCTACTTTACAACAATAACAACATAAAGACTGTACAATTATATGCAAGATCATATAAATCTAAGTAAACACATCAAAAACCTTTTGGAAAAAATAATAAATATACAAGGAGTTATTAAAGAGTTGTCCTGCTAACCCAAAGGCCAAGCCTCTTTGGAGGCTTGAATGCAACCAGTTCACCTTAGTGGCTTCTAAGGTAGAAATACGGTCAATTTCGTCTTCTATTTATAATTTACAATTTCAGAAGCCTAAAGAAAGATCAGCTATGAGTTGGTTCCAACTCCATCCCGATTAATTTATATATAAGAATAGATTAATGTGTGTATGTAGTTGAAAGATTAGCATTTTTTCTTATTTCCATATTTCTTAATTTTAAAATAATTACTATGTATTGCTTTTGCACAGAGTTGTGCAATAGTTGTTTTGTGCTTGTGTTTTCATAATCCGTAAAAATAAAACAAAAATCAAGGTATTAGGATAGTGTTTCTCTATTCTAAATGGAGACCTCCATTAAGATATGTGTTCATAACTATTAAATTTGTAAGACCATAATTTATCACCTAGAAAATAGTAGTTATTGAAAAAAATGTTTATGAATTTAATGAATATTAAAGGAAGGATAACTTATAAAATGAACAGAGTGTCTGATTGCCCCCAGTGATGACGGATAAGGCAAAGAGAAACCAACCACAAATCATGTGCAGCAGGACACAGAAGAAAAGGAGAAAAAAGAGCTGTTAGTCTTCTAAACACCAAAACCAATACAAAGTCTTAGGGTTTCTTGTTCTAAGGTATGTTCCCACCTGTGGTAAGTAGATAATGTGACACAAGGAAAGAAAGCTATTTGCTTTTAAGCTTAGTAAATACATTGTACAAAAGAAAACCAGGAGATTTTGTTATCAACTTTCAGGTACCATATTTACATAAGGTTTTACTTTCTTGGTTAGGTTTAAGTTTTACAATCAACCAGTAAACCAGCAGGCCCTGAATTACTACCCGTGCATTCAAAACATGCTACATTCCATCAGTGCTTTCTGATTTCTAAAAGGAAGTGGCTTTCATCTCATCGTACACTATTTAAATTTAAAAGCAGTAAGTCGTCAAAATTCTTGGAGGGCTAGCAATCTGTTGGACATAACAAGCGTCAGACGTGACTTGTCAGAGATGATCCATTTTAGAAGTTTTATGTTCTTGGTCTTTAGGAGTATCTTGTTTATAAATTCTTTCTTCATCTATCAGCTTATATTCATGATGTTTTTATTTCACAGTTGAAATCCAATAGGAAAATCTCAGTTGTAAATCAAAGGTACAGAAAGACTTCTTATACTTGACTTATTGTCTGCCTATATGTGCAAATTAAAAATGATAAAAAAGGATCTTTATCTCTTTTATTGTTGTTATTGCCCTGTAATTGAGTATGATCCTTAGCAACCCTATGAACAACAGATTTGAACCCTATTCTGTCCTCTGCCATCTTTATCATCTCTGACATACTTGAGTCCATTGCTGCAGTTACTGCGTCAATCCATCTCTTTGAGGGTCTTCCTCTATTTTGCTGACCTTTTTCACCTCTTCACACATGTTGTCTATTTCCAAGAAACAGCCCCTACTAGAAACATACCTAAATTAAGTAAGAGGCTATCCTGACCCCTAGGGAACACTCTGGCTGTATGTTCTCTGTATATTCTCTATATTAAGACATAACTGCACTTTCACCAAGTCACACCATTGTCCTTTTTGCTGTCCATTCAATACTCTTTTCAACCCTTGAATTCAGAGGCATCAATTCTTCTGTCATCCTTATTCATTGCCCAGATCTCATATGTATAGTAAGTGATTGAAAATATCAAGTCTTGGATCACACACACCTTAGTTTTTAAACTGGCATCATTGATCCTCAGTACTTTTAAGAAATCCCTGACAGCAGACTTTCCCATTGCAAAACTTTTCTTTCTTTTTTTTTTTTTTTTACTTTCTTAACTGCTTTTGTCAAGGGTATCAATTGTGGATCCAAGCATAATGAACTAATTGACAACTTTAATGTTTTCTCCATCTATCATGATGCTACCTATTCACCTAGTAGTGAAGATTTTTGTCTTCTTGGTGTTGAGAGGTAATCCATATTGAAAGCTGTAGTCTTTTTTTATTTTCTTCTTTCTAGTTTTCCTCAATTTCTGTAAGGTAGGTTGTCTCTTCTGCATAACATAGGTTGTTGATTAGTATTCCTCTTATCCTGATTCCACATTCTCTTCATAAAGTCCATCTGCTCAAATCATTTGCTCAACATACAGACTAAATAAGTATGGAGAAAAGATACAGTCCTAATACACACCTTTCTTAATTTTAAACCGTGCAATATTTTCTTACTCTGTTGTGTCAACAGCCTCTTGGTCCTTGTCCAGGTTTTGTATGAGCATAATTAAATGTTCTGGAATTCCCTTTATTCTCAACGTTAATTATACTTTTCTATGATCTACGCTGTCAAGTCCCTTTGCAGAGCCAATAAAACAGATAAGTACTCTTCTGGTATTTTCTGCTTCCTGCCTAGATCTAGCTGACTTTAGCAGTAGTATTCCTGGTATAATGGTCTTTTCTAAATGCAGCTTGAACTTCTGACAGTTCTCTGTCAACATACTGTTCTAACCATTTTTGGATACTCTTGAGCAATATTTTGTTTGCTTGTGATACTAATGACATAGTTTAATCATTTTTACATTCTGTTGGATTACTTTCCTTGGGAATGGGATAAAATATGGATCTTTTCCAGTGAGCACAACCAGGGCTGTATCTGTTATTTGAACCATGTCAATTGGTATCTCATTAGATCCTGGGCATTTTTTCCGCCTCAATGCTTTCAGTGGAGCTTGAACGTCTTCCTTCATTCCCTTTGGCTCTTGATTATATGCTACTTCCTACAATATTTCAGGGTTGACCAATTATTTTTACTACAGTGACTGTGTATTCTCTTCACTTTCTTTTGATGCTTCCTGGATTGTTCAATTTGAATAATTTGAAGCTTGAGTTAGTTTTTCAGTTCTCTCAGCATCAGAAGTGCTCAGAAAGTTCTTCCATTATATTTTTTACTCCAGCTCTTTGCACATTCCATTATAATGCTTTGCTTTGTCTTCTTGAGCTGCCTATTGAAATCTGTTTGTCTCATTTACTTTTGCACCTCTTCATTTTGTTTTAGCTTCTTGATGCTCTAGTCCAATTTTCAGCCTTTTAACATCTATTTTGGTCTCCTTCCTTCCTCTGTATACATAATGAACTTTTTCTCTCTTCATGGTCTCATCTGGTCTTCCATCATTAGTGTTCAATGTCTAAAACCTATTTTTGAGGTGATTTATGAAATCAGATAGAATAGACTCAAGGTCATATCTTGATTCTTGTAGATTTATTTTCATTTTCTTCAAGTTTTATTAGAACTTGCACTTAAGTGATTGATGGTTTATAAAACAGTCAGCACCTGTCCTGGTTTAACTGCTGATATTGAACTTATCTAGTGATTCTTTTCACAGATGTAACCAATATGATTCTTGTGCAGTCCACAAGTCCTTGATTAGGTCCATGTGTATAGTCACTATTTGTTTTCAAAAAAGGATTTTGCAATGAATAAATCATCAAATATACAAAATTTAATCATTCATTCTCCAGTATACTTTCTTACTCAGTCCATATTTCCCAACTGCCTTTCCTCCTTCCTTTTTTTCCAAATTTTGCATTTCCGTCAGCAATTACTAGTGCATCTTGATTATATGTTTGGCCAGTTCAGATTTCAAGAGTTGGGAGAAATCCTCAGTTTCCTTCTTTGGCTTTATCTGTTGATGTTGATGCCCCTTCCTCATCAAGAGAGAATAACGTTTCTGTGCACCAAACCCTGGGCTCCTCAGGTCACGTCTTACATCCTCACTTACCCAGGGAGTATGATGCCTATGAGCAAGCCTGACCCTCCAAGACATTCTGGATCTGTGTGCTGTCGTGATGAAGGAGTCCCTGGCATCTGAGCCGCAATATCTTTGGCCAACAATATGTTTGCTTGTTCTTATGGTTTTCTCTTAGAAGTATAATCAGTTGTCTATAAATTTCTTGTATTGGGATAGTGATTTGTACATTTATGCCCTTAATAGCTTAGCTTAGATATCTACCTATTTTTCTTTGTTTTCTACTCTTACTGATATAGTATTGTCTGTCAGATGCTGTACTAAGTTAGAGCACACAGTCTATGAAAAAGAATTGTGCAAGTGCTTTTGAAATAACAAGACTTCTAAAACTCTATAAACAATAGAGCACAGTTGCACAGTCAGAAAGCTAGATATAGCACTGGAGAGAGTCTTCAGATGAGAAAGCACTAAAAATGAAGAAGAACGACTGCAAATATCTACTAATAATTATTATATGGGATACATGAAGTGTGAATGTAAGAAAACTTGACACTGTAAAAAATGAAATGGAATTAATAAATATTTACATACTACGTAGATACTATGTTAGACAGTTTCCCAAGCAGGGTGTCCTTCTCCAAGGACTGGTCCTTCCTTGAAACATATCCAAAAAATGTCAGATGAAGCTTCAGAATTCTTGCCTTCAAGAATCAGCTTTATTTCACCCTCTCCAGAATGAACCTGTTTGTTCTCCTAGCAGTCCATCGTATACTCAATACTCTTCTCCAGCACCATAGCTCAAAGGCATCAATTCTCCTTTATCCTCCCTAATCATTGTCCAGCTGTCTGATGCATAACAAGTAACTGCAAAAACTATACAGGCACACCTTGGTCTCCAAACTGATATCATTGCTCTTCAGTATTTTGGAGAGGCCTCTAACAGCAGATTTACCCAATGCAACTTGTCTTAATATTCTGGCTGTTGGTACCAAGAATGTTGATTGTGGAGCCAAGCAAACTGAAGCTTCCATGGGAATTGAGTGTGAGCCTATGTCAAACTATATTCTTGACAACTTCAGTCTTTTCTCCACTTACTATGATATTCCTTGAGAGTTCATTTGTGAAGATTTTTGGAGGCTTTTTTTATGTTAAGGTAAAATTCATTCTGCAAGCTATAGTTTTTTTATCTTTTCCAGTAATTGCTTGTAAAAACGGTATAGCTAGTATGAGAACAGCTGTATCTGACTTTTATTATCTCCACAAAAAGAAACAATCCCCATCCACAACATTTAAAAAATAAAGCTAATAACTATGAGGTCAGACTTGCCTTCATGCTTCTATGCCTATTTTCATCAATTCTAATACCAACTGGCCCTTCCAGGAATCTTTCTCTCACAGTCCTGCTTCTGGGTTCACTTCTTCACTGTAATGACTGTATAGTACTTGTGTTGTTGTTGTTATGTGCCATCAAGTTGGAACCGACCCATAGCTGACCCTCCAACAGGTTTTCAGAGGCAGATAATTGCATGGAAGGAGACTGTCCATCCTTCTCCTGTGGAGCAGCTGGTGTCCTCGAACTGCATGCTTTGGGGATTGCAGCACAGTTTCTTGCCACTAGGCCACCAGAGCTCATATAGAATTTACATATTAAATTTATGATTGTTGCCTATGTGCCATTGAGTCACCTGCGACTCATAGAGACCCTATGTATAACAGCTCTAAACCCTGCTTTATCCTGTGTCAATCTTACTGTCTCTGACACACCTGCTCCATTACCTCAGTCACTGAATCACTCTGTCTCATTAAGGGTCTTCCTCTCTTGTGCTGTCCCTCCCCCTTCCAAGCCTGATATCCCTTTAAAAAGACTAATCCTTCCTTGCAATGTGTCCAAAATATGTCAGACAAAGCTTCAGAATCCTTGCCTCCAAGAAGGAGCCTGTTTTAACCGTCTTTAGGACAAATTTGTTTGTTTTCCTAGCAGTCCATGCTATATTCAATACTCTTTTCTAGCGCCACAACTCAAAGGCATGAATTTTATTTCTTTCATCTCTGGTCATTGGGCAGATTTCTGATGCATATGACTATCATGCAAATTTATGAGTATGGGGTTTATTAAGGAAGTTAAGAGGTTAAAATTCAGTTTGGAAACAATACAATTCTCCAGCTAGGACAGCTTCTCAGGTGTGTTTGCAGGCTCTCTTACCTTCAATTCATGGCTCTAGGATCAGTATTACTTAGCTCTCCTTGTGTCACTGATGTTGTTGTTGTTGCGTGTGTTCCAGTAAGTCAGAAACAATCCATAGCTGATTCTCCAGTGGGTTTTCAGAGGCAGTAAATATACAAGAGGAAATCACCCATCATTCTGTGCATAGTGGCTGATGGATTCAGGCTGTATGTCTTTGGGATTACAGCACAGTTTCTTACCACTAGGTTACCAGCAGCTATTTCTTGTTGTTGTGTAACATCAAGTCAGCACTGACCCAAAGCTGACCCTCTCCAACATTTCCAGAGGTGGTTAATTGCACAAGAAGAGATTGCTTATCCCCTCCTGCAGAGCAGTTGGTGGATTCAAATAATGTGCCTTTGGGATTGCAGTGCAGCATCATGCTACTAGTCCACCTTTTGTTGTTGTTACATG
>NW_006399788.1:9565803-9569252 GCF_000299155.1 Elephantulus edwardii | reverse complement strand
GAATGGTGCAGAAAAGCGTATTAAGATTGGTTGTTTACAGACTCTATGAATCATAGTCAACTCAATGGCACCTAATGTAGAGCTGATACTGTCGCTTCTTGTCTGCCTTCCTTTTCCTCTCTAAGTTACCCGTTTATTCTTGCTGAATGATACATTGTAGTAGTTCTCTTTCAATGAAGATTCATAAGTAGCTACATTTTCAGTCCTTCTTTGTCTCAAATCCTGAATAAGTTATTTTATGGAAGTACAATTTTAGATTGAAAATTATTTCCTTTCAGTATTTTAAATATGTTAAATTACTGGAAGTTTGTCACTATTTTTCAGGCCAAGTCCTATGCTAATAAGAAACCTATTATGCTCTTTGTGTTGTTTCTCTGATAGAAATTAATTTTCCCCCCACCATCTGCATTATTTTGTGGATTCACCGTAAGAAATTATGGAGTTCATGTTTGGCTGTATATAGGATTTGTGCACATGTGAAAGCACCAAGAGATAAAAGTGTGATGTACATATATTAATATAAAGAACCATGTGTTAACTTATCTCTTATTGTGTTCTCCTTACTTTAAATTCTCTCCTTCTGAGACATGTAACAAGTGTATATTTTAATCTATCCTTTTTTCATTATGTTTCTTAATATTGGTTTCATATTTTCTTTCTCTTGTCTATATAGTTTGCATATGAGGGAAATATAGAGCTCAAACCTTCAGCAGTTTGTTTTGGCTTTCTTTTAATTAGGTATGTTCTTCTGCCATTTAGCCTATCTACTGACACTTTCCCTTAAGAATATTACATTTTATCCAATAGTTAATAACCATTTATTGTTTAATAAAGTCTAGTTCTTTGCCTTAAGTGCCAAACACAAAATAAAATGAAACCCACAAACAAATAAACTCACTGCGATTGAAACAACTCCATACTGACTCTCTGGACCTTATAGTACTGAGGAGAAATAATCATGGAGTTTACAAGGCTAAAAATCTTTTACAAAAGTAGACTGCTTCATTTGGGACTTTGGAAATGCTGCTGAGCGACCATCCCAGGGATAAAGAGGATGAATAGAGTTTGCGATAAGGGGCTTCAATCAAGTGAGAGGCTCATTGGCATAGCTGGCATGGGTGGTAGGTGTCAGCAAAGCAGCTGCCTTCAAAGGCCCTGGAAAGAAATTGCTTACGTTGGAGCACCTGGACATGCACCACTCCACAGACAAAGGAGGACAATAGATCTCAAGAGAGGAGACTGCAATTAGTTGGCACACTGAAGTGTTAGAAAGGGAGCTGCATTCAGAACCACCTGGACACAAACTGCTTTAAGTTGGAGCACTGGTCACTCAATGCTCCACAGATAAAGGAGAACAATAGGTTCTAGGAAAGGAGACTGCAATTAGGCAATCGACTCAATTCCAGAGCCAGTACTTTTAGGTGCTGGGGAGGGAGAAGCCTGAAACTCCCCTGGAGAAATACTTCTCCATTTGGAAATCCCAGCTGCTGGGGGGTCATCCCAGGGAACAACAGAGTTTGGGAGAGAGTGCTACAATTAGGTGAGAGACTCACTTTCACAGCTGACATATTGAACTGTTAGCCAGGAAGCTGCTTTGAAAGCCCCCTGGACAGAAAATTCTAAAAGGTGAAGCACCTAGTCACACACTATTCCATAGACATAAGAGGACTATAGACATTAGGACAGGAAGCTGCAATGAGGTGATTCCCACAGAGCTACACCATAGACCAGAGAGGAACTAAGGACATTAACAATGGCAAAATTCACAGGACCAGAAAGTGCTTCCAGTAGAGTGAGTTGTCCACTCCCATATACTGACCATTTTAAGCTGGCAACTAATCAATAACATAACAAAGAACTATCAAAATCCTAGGCAGACAGAATGTTGTTCTGTTGCTATGTGTCACTGAGTTGCTTGTGACTCATATTGACCCTATATATAATAGCTCTAAAACCTGCTCTAGCTTGAGCCAACTTTGCTGTCTCTGACACACCTAGTCTCATCACCCCATTCAATGAATCAAATAATCTCATAAATGGTCTTCCTCTATTTCTCTGTCCCTCTACCCTTCTAAGCATGTTGTCCATCTCCAAGGACTGGTCCCTCCTTATCACATGCCCAAAGTATGTCAGATGAAACCTCAGAATCTTTGTCTCCAAGGAGCATCCTGGTTTCACCCTCTCTATGATAAAGCTATATGTTCTCCTGGCAAACCAGGGTATATTCAACACTCTTCTCCAGCATTACAGCTCAAAGGCTTCAATTCTCCTTCTATCATCTCTAATCATTTTCCAGCTCTCTGATGCATAGCAAGCAATTGTAAAGACTATGGCCTGGATCAGGTGCACCTTAGTCTCCATATTGATGTCATTGCTCTTCAGTATTATGGAGAGGTCCCTGACAGCTGATTTTCCCCCAACACAATTTGTCTCTTGATTTCCTGGATGCTGGTACCAAGAATGTTGATTGTGGAGCCACAATAGAAACAGCATAATACATAACAAGAAAGACTTTGGATAATGTCAAGAAAGCAGAATGCAGTTTCAAACACTGAAAAAAACCACACCACAAACAAAGCCTTCTCAAAAAAGTAAAGCAAAGTACATTGCCACACCAAATAATACAATAAAGTCCAGTAACCAGAAGATGTTCCAGTCATTTTTGGACAATCTTCAGCAGAATCTTGCTTGCATTTGAAATCAATGATATGGTTCTATAGTTTCCACACTCTGTTTGAGTCACCTTTCTTTGGAATGGGAACAAATATAGATCTCTTTCAGTCAGCTGGCCAAGTGGTTGTTCTCCTGATTTCTTGACACAACTCGGTGAGCACATCCAGGGCAGTATCTGTTAGCTGAAATACATCAATTGGTATACCATCTATCCCTGGGGCCTTATTTTTTGCTAGTTCCTTCAAAGCAGCTTGCAATTATTCCTTCATCACCATAGGCTCTTGCTCGTATGTTATTTAATTAAATTCTTCTGTGTCTGCCAATTCCTTCCGATACAATGACTCAGTATATTCTTTCCATCTTCTTTTGATACTTCCTGGATCCTTTAATATTTTGCCTAAAGCATCCTTGATTATAGCAACTTGAGGTTTGAATCTGTTCTTCAGTTCCTTGAGCTTAAGAAATGCTGAGCGAGTTTGACCCTTTTGGTTTTCTGACTCCAGTTCCTTGCACATTTCGTTGTAATATTTTGCTTTGTCTTCCCTCTCTGCCTTTTGAAATCTTCTGTTCAGCTCTTTAGTATCTTGAATTCTTCCTTGTGCTTTGGCTTCTCTGAGCTCCAGTGCAATCTTCAGAGTTTCTTCTGATATCCGTTTTGGTCTTTTCTTCCTCTTCTGTCTTTGTAGTGAATGTTTGCACTCTTCTTGGATGATACCCTTGATATCCTCCCACAACTCATCTGGTGCCAGAAGTCCAGGCTGGGTTTAGAAGGGGTC
>NW_006399788.1:9563176-9564823 GCF_000299155.1 Elephantulus edwardii | reverse complement strand
TGAGTGTGTCAGAGACAATGAGATTGGCACAGGACAAAGCAGAGTTTAGAGTTGTTGTACATAGGGTCGCTATGAGTTGCAAGTGACTTGATAGAACATAACAACAACAACAACCAGAAGATAATATACTTACATGGAGTCATATGAACAGCTATGAAGGAAGGTTCAAATGATGGAGAGAAAAAAAAATGATGCTAGAAATAAATTGAATACTCCACAGACAAGGGACCAGAAATAATATTTTGATGTGGAGTTATATGGACAACTATGTAAGAAGGTGTAAATTATGGAAGAAACAATGGAAGACATAAAGAAAGGGAATACTCCAGAGACTGGGAGCCAGAAGAAATATACCAACAAGAGAACTTGAACAACTGCAATAAAACAGCTCCTAAATATGGAAGAAATAATTGAAACAATACATAAAAGGTACAAGAACATAAAAAATTTAAAAAAATCATCACAAGTCAAAGAAAATACAATCAACACAGTATTGGAAAAATGCATGAAAATGCAACCCAGAATATTAAGACTGAAATTCCAGGAGTTCCCAATATGGTGGAAGGACAAAAAAAAGTAGAAGAGAAGAGATGAAACAGAGACTCAGTGAGAAGGAAGACAGTAACCTCAGTGGAAAAATACTATGAGAAAAACCAGAGATAAATTAAGAAAAATCATGTAGGACAACATCAGAAGGAAAAAAAAATATATGTATGATCAGAATTCCAAAAAATGGAAAGAACAAAGGAAAGCACTGAAAATTGTGGAAGAGTTGCTAGAAGAAAACTTCCCAGATAGTAGGAAGATCAGAGAAATCTGCATTCAAGAACCTTAGTGAACACCAAAGAGAATAGACTAAAAAAAAAAAACCACAAAAACCTTCAAGACATTTCACAGTTAAATTCTCCAAAACAAAAGATAAAGATAGAATACTAAAATCAGAATGATAAAAACAAAGAGTCACCTACAAAGAAGCATTAATTAGATTAAGTTCTAATTTCTCAGCAGAAACTATGTGAGCAAAAAGATAATAGGATGGCATATACAGAAGTCTGAAAGAAAACAAATACCAGTCAATGATCCTGTTTAAGGAAAATTATTCAATATGACACGGAACTGTGATCATTTGAAGAAAAGCAGTAATGTAATTTGTAAGAACAAGACCAACTATACAAGAAATAATAAGGGAAATTCTTCATACAGAGATAGCAAAGTGACCAGAAACTATAGTGACCAGAAACAACAGAAAAAGAAACACAGAAACATCATAATAATAAAACCTGTGCTGTTAATAATCACACATAGATATACCAAGAAAAAAAGAGTAGCAGAATGTATCAAAACCCAAAGCCCATTGATATGTTGCCTGCAACAGAGACATCTAAGAAATAAGAAGATAGACCAAACCTTAAAGCCTGGGAAAATATTTATCAAGCAAATGGTCTCCACACATATACACAAAAGAAGTGGCAATGCTAATAGCTGATAAAATAGACTTCAGGCTGCATTGAAAAACAAGGAATTCATGCAATATTATTCAAAATGGGTGACCATGGAGGACATTATGTTGAGTGAAGTATCTCAGTCACAAAAGTACAAATATTGTATGGTGCCACTGTTGTAAAACAGGACTGACATCGGGGTTGG
>NW_006399788.1:9560487-9563076 GCF_000299155.1 Elephantulus edwardii | reverse complement strand
CTATGTACAAGAGCCCTAAATGCTGCTCTATCCTGTGGCAACCTCTGACACACTCATTTCTACCACCACAATCACGGAATTGATCCATCTCATCGAGGGTCTTCCTCTTCTGCACCGTCCCTCCAATTTCCCAAACATGATGTCCCTCTCCAAGGACCAGTCCCTCCTTGAAACATGCTCAAAGTATGTCAGATGAAGTTTCAGAATCCTTGACTTAACCCTCTCCAGGACAAACCTATTTGTTTTCCTAGCAGTCCATGGTATATTCAACACTCTTCTCCAGCACCACAACTCAAAGGCATAAATTCTCTTTCTATCATCCCTATTCAATGTCCAACTCTCCAATGCACAGCAAGTAATTGCAAAGACTATATATCCTGGTTCAGGCACACCTTAGTCTCCAGCCTGATGTCGTTGCTCTTCAGTACTCTTGAGAGGTCCCTCACAGCTGATTTTCCCAATGCAATCCATCTCTTGATGTCCTGGCTGCTGTTACCAAGAGTGTTGATTGTGGAGACAAGTAAACTAAAACTTTTAACTATCTCAGTCTCTTCACCATCCATACTGGTGCTGCCAATTGTTCCAGTGGTAAGAATCTTTGTTTTCCTGATGCCCTTCAATATATTTTGGCAAAGGACCTTCATACATCTACAAGCAGCTTTGGCTTCATGGGGTGATAATACCACTTCAGCTCTGTCTCATATCAGCTTCTGGTTCTCAACTGCTGCTGTTGCTCTCAGCCAGAGATGTGCCTATCTGATTCATGTAGGAATCTCTGATCCTGGTGGATGCACCCTGTACTCTCCATTTTTCCTTTCTTGCTGGTAGCAAGAGTCTCATTTTCTGCTGCTAAACCTAGTCAATGTAAGCCTAGAGGGATGATAAGACTGAACAATTTCACCAGTAGTCGTCTATACACCTTGTAAATACTTTTCATTTTTCTGCAAGCAAGTTCATGTCATGTGTCATGCATACAAGTAGTAGAGTAAATTATATAAACAGAAAAATCTAACACTACAACACAGACTTAACCATTTTTAGAAGGTCTCACAATGAGTGTTTATTAATAGGACTTCAAGTAAGTGTTATTCTAGATGTGATCAGACATTGCTGAAGCTATTTTAATGCTGTAGAAGGAAACATTGGAAAGACTAGAAAAGAGCAGTGGTATGCAACAGATTTGTTTAAGAAGTACATGAACATCTTGAAACAAGAGTTTTTGGAAGGGAATGACTAAAGTAACTTGAATTTGGAAAGAAAATCAAGAATAATATATTCTTTATAGCAAGAATCTTGAGAGAATACAATACAGTTCTGATATGTGAATGGAATAGAAGGTCTTCAGTGGGAGAAAGATGGACAGTCAACACCCTTGTGCTTAAAAGCCTATGAAAACACGCTGGAGGATCACTTACGGGTTGATTCCAAATCTATGGTAGACAACAACACAACAAAGGTTGGAGAAAACAGAAGAATTTTCATAGACACATAGTGCCTTCCACCATATTTTCTTCAAAGATCGTAAAATCTTGACTATACATTGTCAAATGTGTGAAATACATATTTTCTAATGACTCACTGCCAAGTATTGTTTTCATTCCATATCTGTTTTATGTACCCCTTGGAATGTGATCACTTTAATCAGAAATAGTGACACCCAGTAATATCTTGTGAGGAAGGCTGAGCAACAGAACAAATATAATGAAATATGAGCATAGAAACCAAAGAACACCTTGAAGTTTCCACAAGGTTTATGATTGTTCCTACGAAATAAAGTTGAGTTCAGGGTGCAAGGAAATTTATATCTGAAAACCTGCTTAGGAGAAGCACTGGCTGATGATTAAATCTCATCTGTGACTGATAGCTGGTCTGAAGACGTAAACCAGTATCAAAGAATTACTCACCTTGAAATCCAGAGAAATAAATCATCATATATTTCAAAGTTTTGTAAATGTTCCCAGAGTATTATCAGTTATTTTCTCAATCTCATTGATTTGTGCTGTTGCTCTTGTTATGTGCCATTCATTGAATCAGACTGGCTGTCCTCTGAGATTTCAGAGTGCGTAAAATGAACAGAATGACAATGCTCGTAATTCCCTTGTGAACAGCTGGTGAATTCAAATCATGTGATTTTGTATTGTTAGGGCAAGATTTTACCAACTACTATACCAGAGATCCCTCACAGAATTATAGTTCTTCATTTTTTATCTTGTTATAATGTTTATTAAAGTCTGTCAGTAGAGTAAATATGAATGTAATGTTTTACCAGAAGTTAAAAAGAATCCTAAAACTAATATATTTTGTAGTCTAATGCACCTCGTGTTGCTATAATGAAAGATGGTTTAGGCAGAATTTTAAATGATACAGAAAGTATTAAAAGAAGATGGAAAGAACATACTGAGTCACTGTGTTGAAAGGAATTGGCAGACACAGAAGAATTTAATTAAACAACATATGAGCAAGAGCCTATGGTGAGGAAGGAGGAAGTTCAAGATGCTTTGAACGAAATAGCAAAAAATAAGGTCCCAGGAATAGATGGTATACCAATTGACATATTTCAGCTAACAGATGCTGCCCTGGACATACTCA
>NW_006399788.1:9551838-9552877 GCF_000299155.1 Elephantulus edwardii | reverse complement strand
GAAGTTTTGTCTGACAGACTGTGGACATATTGCAAGGCAAGAGGGACGTCATGCTTGGGAGAGTGAAGGGACAACACAGGAGAGGAAGAACCTCTATGAAATGTATTGATTTAGTGACTGGGGTAATAGGGGAAGGTATCAGAGACAGTAAGATTGGTATAGGACAGAGCAGGTTTTAAGGCTGTTGTACATAGAGTTGCTACGAGTCTCATTCTACTGGATGGCACATAACAACAACAACAGCTATATGTGGCATCCACTTTCTAAACAACATGCCTCTGGAAACTATGAACTTTGATAAATGTCAATAGTTGTAGAGGGACTTCAGGCCTTTTGTTCATAAGGTCACCATGAGTCATGCTCAATGCAAAGGCAATCAAAAACAACATGTCTTCTATGAAGACTTTTAGGCTCAAGAGGTTCCTGGTGAAGAAACAAAAGCAGAACCTCCCATTCGTCAATGTATTTGAATAAAAACTGTCAATGAAATCAGGTACAAGAGGAGATATTGGAGAAGGCCCAAGCTGAGTCTATAAGGAGTTGCACACATGATGGCAACATATATAATTACTATCACACCACGTCAAGTAGACTGACATGCTACCATGTCAAGTTTAAAATTATGTCACAATCTGATCACTTTTCATGGAATGCGTGTGCTTTTATGTTTTATATATGTTTGCGTATGCAAACATATTTTTAATAATACATTAAACCTTAAGAAAAATATAAAGAAGGGCACCATATAATGATTAAAGTCATAATAGATGAAGAAAATCCTTGGTCAACATCAATGCACCAGATGATAGGTCTGAAAAATGCATAAAACAATAGTAAACAGAACTGAAGAAAGAAATAGACAGCACCACAGTAGTGGTGGGTGATTTCAGGCTGCTTTGAAGGAAATGGCAAAAAATAAGGCTCTAGGAATAGATGGTATAACAATTGACATATTTCAGTTAACAGATGCTGCCCTGGACGTGCTCACCAAGTTGTGCCAAGAAATCTGGAGAACGACCACTTGGCCAACTGACTGGAA
>NW_006399788.1:9549729-9550323 GCF_000299155.1 Elephantulus edwardii | reverse complement strand
GGTGACTGGGGTAATGGGGGCATGTGTGTCAGAGGTAATAAGATTAGTACAGGATAGAGCAGGTTTTAAGGCTGTTGTACATATAGTCGCTATGAGTCACAGGTGACTCGATGGCATATAACAACAGCAACAAACACAAGACACTTAACCACCAGAATTCAACTTCACCAAGTAAAGGCTCACTCACAGGTAGGACCAGACAGACTTTTAAGTACAAAGGCCTGTCCACCAGATCCTGTTTGTATACACAAGAGGCTTACTTCATATGAGATCAGATACAGTTTAATCAGCTTACACTTGATTGTTAACACAATTAGAAACACCCAAACTGTTTACCCCCATCTTTCAAGTAAATCACAAACATCCATCAGGATTCAATTTCGCCAAGCAAAAGGCTCACTCACAGGTAGGACCAGAGAGACTTTTAAATACAAATGTCTATTTGTGCTTTTGAAAGCAAGAATGGCATCCAATTCCTAAACAACATACCTTTGGAAACTCTATGAACTTTGTTTAATATTGATAGTTATAGAAAGTCCTCAGGACTTTTGTTCATAGGCTCGCTATGAGTTGTGCTTGACTGGAAGCCAATCA
>NW_006399788.1:9546801-9548433 GCF_000299155.1 Elephantulus edwardii | reverse complement strand
GGACTGTGGTAGTAGGCTTAAGTGTGTCAGGGACTGTAAGGAAGGCACCACATAGGACAATGTTTAGATCAGTTGTTCACAGGGTGGCTATGAGTCATAATCAACTTAACAGCATCTGATTACAAAGCTTCAGCAATCAAGACAGTGTAATGTTGATATTAAAAACAAACAAACAAAAAACAGATCAATGAAATAAAATTGAGGGTTTATAATTAAACTCTCTTATATTCGGGCATACGGAGGTTTGGTGGCCTAGTGACAAGAAGTGCTGCAATCCTGAAGGTTTGTGATTCAAATCCACCACCTGCTCCATGGAAGAAGGACAGGCAATCTCCTCCCATGTCGTTAACTGCCTCTGAAAATCTGCCGGCAGGTCATCTATGGGACGATTCTGACTTGAAGGTACACAACGAAAATATATTTGGACAAGCAGTCTTAGGACTTGTACTATTATTGTTTGTTTCCTATAACTCTGTACAAACTTTGGAAAATAATCTGCTTATTGAAACCCAAACCAATTACCAATGAGTCCATTTCACTCACAGCAAGCTATGTGTGTGAAAGGACAATTGTACTCTGAAGGATTTTCAGTGACTGAATTTTTGGATGTAGATAACACATTCTTTTTAGCTTCTATTTTTTTTTTATTAGAAGTCTGAAATGTATGAACATTGGTGTACAAATCTTTGTGCCTCAGTTCTCATTTTCTCAGGGTATATTCCAAGTAGTGGAATAGCTGGGTCATGTGTAATTTCTATGTCCAGATTTTTGAGGAGGTTCCAAACTGCCTTCCAGAATGATTATACCATTTTACAATTCCACCAACAATGTATAAAAGTTCCTTTCTCTCTACATCCTCTCCAACATGTATTACTTTCTGCCCTGTTAAACTTTGCCACTGCTACTGGAGTGAGATGGTACCTCACTGTGATATTTATTTGCATCTCTCTAATTGCCAGTAATTTGGAGCTTTTCTTCATATGTCTGCTTGCCATTTGAATATCTTCCTCTGTGAAATTTCTTTCCATATCTTTTGTCCACTTTTTAATTGGGTTATCAGTCTTTTTCTTGTGGAGGCCCAGGAGTATTCCATAACCTTTTGTATAAGACTCTTGTCTGAAATGGTATTACCAAATTTTTGTAGCCAGTCTGTAGGTTTTCTTATTGCCTTGTTGGAAAATGTTTTAGATGCACAGATGGATTTAATCTTTAGAATGTCCCATTCATGAATTTTATCCTCTTCAGAGTGTACATTTCTGGTTGTATTTGGCAGTCTCTTTACACCAGTGGCAAGGTTTAACAGGACATCAAGTAACAAATATTGGAGAGGATGTGGCGAGAAAGGAACTCTTATACATTGTTGGGAGGATTGTAAAATGGCACAGCCCCTTCCTGAAAGACAGTTTGGTTCTTTTTCAAAAAGCTGAACATAGAAATTCCATATGACCTAGCTATTCCATTACTTGGAATATAACCTGAGAAAATGAGGACTGAGGCACAAACTGAGATTTGTTCACCAATGTTCATATCAGCTTATTCACCATCACAAGAACATGGAACCAGCCAAGTGTCCAACAACAAATGAATGAATTGAGAAGTTATGGTACATTCAAATAATGGAATACTATGCAG
>NW_006399788.1:9545513-9546266 GCF_000299155.1 Elephantulus edwardii | reverse complement strand
CTGATAGACCTTGACAGAAAGCAAAGAGTATCAGAGGAATTTCTATCTGTGTTTCATTGACTATGCAAAGGCATTTAACTGTGTGGATCACAACAAATTATTATTAACCTTGAGGAAAATGGGAATCCCAAAACACTTGATTGTGCTTATGGAAAATCTATAATTGGACTAGGAAGTAGCCCTTAGAACAGAGCATGGTTCAAAATCAGGAAAGGAGTGTGCTAGGGATGCAACCTGTCTCTACACCTTTTCAATCTATAGGTAGAACAGATCATCTGGCAGGCTGGGCTCTATGAGGAGAAGTGTGGCATCAGGATTGGAGATAAACTCATCAGCAACCTACGTTATGCAGATAACACAACCTTACTTGCTAAACCTGAAGAAGACCTGAAGCACTTGCTGCGGAAGGTCAAGGACTGTAGTCTTGCATATGGATTTAAGCTCAATATCAAGAAGACAAAGCTTCTAACCACTGGGCAAATTGGTAGCACCATCTTAGATGGAGGAAAGATTGAGGTTGTTAACAATTATATCTTGCGATGCACGCAAGAGAGAATGGGACTACTATTTGGCTGGACCACACAGGAGCCCTTAAGCTCAAACAGAAGGGAACAGTACAGCTAGAGCTTGAGTAAGGCAACATAGCCAGTGTTCGAAGGGAAAATCAAGGCTTCCTCATTTCTATTCACGTACTTTGTGGGGATTACTGCTTTTTTGCCTGAGGTCTGTAGGGTCAGGAAAAAAATAAAAAAA
>NW_006399788.1:9540330-9545263 GCF_000299155.1 Elephantulus edwardii | reverse complement strand
TTACACGGTGGTAGTAACCAAAACAGCATGGTACTGGTGCAATAACAGGCACATAAACCAATGGAACAGAACTGAGAGCCCAGAAAGAGACCCAGCTATCTATAGTCAACTGATATTCAACAAGGAAACAAAACCTATCAAATGGGAAAATGGCAACCTCTTCAATAAATTGTGAAGGCAAAACTGGACTGCTACCTGCAGAAAGCTGAAACAGGAATTGCATTGGGAAAATCTGCTGTCAGGGACCTCTCCAGAGTGCTGAAAAGCAATGAGGTCAGTCTAGAGACTAAGTTGCATTTAATACAGGCCATGGTCTTAGCAATTATTTGCTATACATCAGAGAGCTGGACAATGACAAAGAATGACAGAAGAAGATTCAATGCCTTCGAATTGTGGTGCTGGAGAAGAGTCTTGAACATACCATGAACTGCCAAGAAAACAAATAGGTCTGTCTTGGAGAAGATGAAATCAAGTCTCTCCTTGGAAGCTAGGATTTTGAAGCTATGTCTCACATACTTGGGGCACATGGCCAGGGCAGACCTGTTCTTTGAGAAGGAGGGACAGCACAGAAGAGAAGAGCCCAGATGAGATGGATTGATTCAGTGGCTGGAGCAATAGGAGTGGTGTGTTGGAATTAATGAAACTGGCTCAGGACTGGGCAGGGTTGCTATGGGTTAGATGACTCAACGATACATAACAAGTATTCTAAAGAAAGTTATCTTTGAATGAAGACAAGTGGAAAAGGGAAGATTTTGCCAAATGAACTGAGGCAAGGTAAAACTGATGCCCATCAAAACTCTCTCTCCAGGGCTTACTGTTACAGGAAACTTATGATTATGCTAAACCCATGGTGACCACCTGGATCTACTTGATGAGTGGAAATGGGAAGTGTAATAATCTCTTTCCAAGATTTAACATTAAAGGAAGCTGGTGAATATGTTCAACTCATGGTGACCATCTTGGTCCACCTGATGAGTGGAAGTGGGAAACATGCAGTAATGAAGAGAAAGGCTGAGTTTGGACATGTTCCTTCAGCACTGGTCACCTTGCCTGATGAATGGATAAGCAAAGAAGAGTTGCCAGTTTGCTCATGTGGGGCTAAGGTTGAGTGAAGGGATCAATTAGTCTGAAGCACAGAAAGAAGTGTGAACTCCTGAGTTTGTAACTAATACTTAATTGGACATAACAATAGATGGCTGGGGATGTGCTGACAGGAACTCAACCAGATTAAGAGAAGATATTTCTTCTGTGAGCTTGTGTTGATTACTGTTACCTGACAATGCTCTACACTAGATCTTTGTTTACAGGTGCATATGCTCAAAGTTTCAACTGTAATAAAAGATTCTTCAATGAAAAATACATGCCTATTTCTTCACAGTACTGGTTTGATAGGATTTGGCAAATCAGAAATTAACCATCTAACCTGGGAAGATTAAGATAGATTTAAGGAGTGAAGTAGCTGGTTTAAATACTTCAATCAATATAGATAATAGTAATGTGAAGGTTGATCCTATAGATGAGAGATAATGGCTAGAAAAGCCAGGAGGTATTCTGTGGTGTAAGAACCTTCAAAATTAGCTTTCATATACATTGCATTATCCCCTGTTATAGGGGACATGGTCTCCAGCTACCTTAATTGCAGACACATGGCTTTGCAAACCATCAACAACTGTGAGGCCAACGTAAGAGAGGACTCACCACAGTATGAATGGTGATGGAAAAGGGGTGAAGGGGCTGTAGCACTGTTGTCAAGTAACTGAGGTAAGATGTAACCAGAGGAATCTTGGAGATGGAGCCACAGTTAAAGGCTTTGTTTGCTAGATGATTAAAGGAAAAGTTGACTTGTAACTACTCAGAGATAAAATTTGCTGGACTGAGGATACCAGAGGTTTATGTTTTTTATTGAACTGACCCTAGACTTTCACTTCTTGACTGAGAAGGTGTCTGAATTAATTGAGGGATTATGCTTTGTTAATCTGACTTGGGACTGCTGAACTAAACCTGGACTTGAATTGTGTGCTATTTTTTTGCCAACCAGCCCCACTCCCAATTTATTTCCCTAATAAACCCCACAACTGTGAGTGAAGTCTGTAAGTTAATTTGCAATGAACATTGGGCCCAATGATTCACAGAAATAGGTGCATGAGGACGTGGTGTGGCATGTTTGACCAAGTAAGTAGGTATTTTTTTAGTACCTGGGATATTACTGATGGGGACAGTGCCCCTCTATTAAGTGGGAAGAAGTCAGACTCGTCCTTCCCCAGGTTAACACTGCTCCTTTCATAGAGAAGCTTCATTAAAATAATTCCTTTAAACTGGCATAAGAAAAATGAGGGCAAAAAGCCAGGGAATGTTGAGAACATCCTCTTACTACCAAAATCGGAAGGGGTGCACTCCCACAAGCTCCCAGCTCAATCAGGCAGGAGAAAGTAGGCAGATAAATACCTTATTGATCATACACATCTCAGTGGAGAGTGAAGAACTTTTGTTGACATTTCATTCTCTGAAAATAAATTTTGAAGAGAGAAAGATTTTTAGACTGCTGAGTTTCTGAAATGATTCAGTATAATAGGACCTGAGTACTTTCAACAAAGGAAAAAATATCATAGGTAGAAGAGACTGGAAATGTCAAAGATAAGAAGATTTCACTTTATCACTCTAAAGGAGGCTTGCTTCTTGTGAAAAGTCTGTATTTGATTTTATCACATTCTTTCTTCCTTTGGTTTAGAAAATCTGAGGAAAATTAATCTTTAAATCCCAGAAGAATACTAACAAAAAATTATATGTAAACTTTTAGGTCCAGGGCCTTGGCCTCTGATATCCAATAATAGGCATTTAAAAGTCAGTGTTCCAGAATTTGCATTGATTCTAGCATCAAAAAATACAATAATGTTGACAGAGAAGTTTTTCTCCTTCTGTTGTGATTGCTATTATCACCCCTCATTAACTCTTCAAGAACAAAGTGAGATTTTTGCTTCCACCAATCTTCTTAAGTGTATATGCATTGTTTACAACACTGTCTTCCTCAGTTGAATTAATCTGGTAATTTTCAAAGCCTAAGAAGTAAACTGGGGACAATAAAGACTCCAAGAAAAAGGCTGAGGCTTTACTTGGAAGAGTTGGGTTCTGGCCTGAGAGGAACAAACCAAATTGCTTAACTTCTTTTTATCTCAATATTTTCCTATGTAAAGTGATGCAAACAGAGATGATGATTTTTAGTTGTCCTTTCTCTATGTATGTATGTATGTATGTACGTATGTATGTATGTATGTATGTATGTATGTATGTATGTATATATACACACACACATATATAATATATGTTGTTGCTATGTGCCACCGAGTCGCTTGTGACTCATAGTAACCCTATGTACAAGAGCCCTAAATGCTGTTCTACCCTGTGCCAACCTCACCATCCCAAACACACTCATTCCCACCACTCCCCTGACAGAAATGATTCATCTGATCAAGGGTCTTCCTCTCCTGTGCCATCCCTCCCCTCTCCCAAATATGATGTCCCTCTCCAAGGACCAGTCCCTCCTTGCAACATGCCCAAAGTATGTCAGATGAAGATTCAGAATCCTTGACTCCAGGGAACATTCTGGCTTCACCCTCTCCAGGATAGACCTGTTTGTTTTTCTAGCAGTCCATGGAATATTCAACACTCTTTAGGTGTGATATTTTTGAAACAAAAAGTCTTCCATTTAAAATACTATACATATATTGAAAATAGATGATCCTATGCATGGATGTTTCACTAAAGAGGACATTCAAATAGGTGACAGACATATTACAATTTGCTCACATCACTAGTCATCAGCAAAAATAAATCAAAGCAATAGTGAGGTGCCATTTTGCTTCAACTAAACTGGATTTTCATTTCAACTAAAATGACTTAGATAAAAATAAAAAGCTAAAGAAAGGAAAATATGGTGGGAATGTAGGGAGATTGGAATCCACATCCATACTTGATGAGAATGCAAAGTCATATAGCCGTTGTGGAAAATAGCCTGGAAGTTCCTAAAAAAAATTAGAAGCAGTATGGTTGCATGACCTAGCAATTCCTAGAGAGCTGATACAATTGAAATTAACAGACATATAGACATCTAGGATTATTACAGCACTATTCACAATAGCAAAAATAAACAAAAAAATGAAATAATATAAGTAATTATTAACAGATGAACACAGAAATGGAGTATAGTCAATATGTTGTTATTGTTGTTGATTACCGTCAAGTCTAGCATGACTCATAGTGACCCTATGAACAAAAGGTCTGAAGCCTTTCTATAACTATCAACATTTATCAAAGTTCATAGAGTTTCCAGAGGCATGTTGTTTAGGAAGTGGATGCCACACCTGCTTCCAAATAGTCAATATAGATAGTGTAATATACTACCCAGCAATATATTTCACCACACAGATGAACCCTGAAGGCGTTGTTATTGTTAAGTACTCTCAAGTTGACTATAAGTCATAGAACAAGAAATAGAAGCCGTGGAGTTCCATGCACTATCCTCATAATCTTTACCATGTTCAAGAAATAGCAAAGTAAGAAAACTGATGAGATTTCAAAGTACAATCTGAAAAGATAAGGCAAGATTTTTTTTAAAATTTGCAAAGACTTAAATTGAGAAAGTCAAAAGGAAATAACACAATCAAGATTTCTCAAGCTGAAAGAACTGAAGGAAAATTCAAGGCTAATGTTGCCATACTGAAAGTTTCTACTGACAAATTATTGAATTACTCAGGAAGCATCCAGTGAAGAAGGAAAAAAAAAAGAAAGAACTTCTGTGTTAAAAATAATTTATTAATATTGAATCATCTCAGGAAGTAACATTGATCAAGAGTCAATGGTACAGAAAAAAGAAAATAAAGTTCCATTGAAGATTTTGGGATAAATTAAGCCTCTTAAGAATTGATGGAATGTCAGT